>NW_019174266.1:2864127-2931694 GCF_002260705.1 Seriola dumerili
AGAAAGAAAGAACGAACAAAAACAACAAACTGAAGTGGCTTTGACAGAAATTAGCCCAGAGAGGTGACATTAGAAGTTGGGACATTCACACTAAAAATCCTTGTTACATACATTCACTATTCAATACACTGTAAACTTCTATTTCTGCCCCTGTCCCAATTCTCCCTCTTGTTCTGGATAGTTCTGCAGGAGATGCTTAGAAATGTCTCCACCAAATATATATATATATATATATATTTACACACACACATCACCATAATACAATCTCTACCTCCGGCCACAAATATACAGCAGCAACTCCCCAACACCTGAAAACAGACTTTGCTGTGTGAAATTCCTTCACTTCCCCCGTTTCACTGCGTCACTGCAGTCGCACTGTTAAGCCGTATCTTCGGTCTGCCGTTCATATGCGTTCGTTACGCGCATAACTGCTGATGAAGATGAAAGAATAGCACGTTTAACCCCGTCCTCACAGTTACAGACTCAAAACCTGCTGCAGCTCAGATCTGGCTGTTGACACGCCGACACCTACAACTGCTCCCCTGAGTGAAAAGGACAATAACAAGGGTGTGGACGGCCATCTTTTTTATTCTTATTGTGATGTCTTGAGTCAAGAGGAGTGAGGGTTCTGTGTAGGCGAATGGTTATGCTATATACACTGGACTCCATGTAACAGTAATAATAACACAAATAATGGTCACTAATGAGGCTTTTCTCTGAGAGTTTACAGGACATGTTTACATGTTGTGTTCCTCATAAAATTCCTCCACACACTGAACACTAAGTTATTAATTTAATATTTAAGCATCAATAAAAAGCTTTTATTTTAGAAGTTTTTTTATGCTATTACAGATTAAAAGTTGCAAAGACCTTTTATAGTCGGACCATGAGCAGCATGTGACTTACATTCCAGTAATTACTAAAAGCGTCTTTTTAAAATTATTTTCTGACATGGGGCGCCTCGGCTTTGTTTCTCTTTACAGCTTTCACACTAGTTGGCTTTCTTTGTCACAGCCAGATGAAGAGGAAACTAAAATCATTAATGAAGACCGCTGCAAGCTGTTAAATGACATTACTGCTTTGATTATATTGGCGCTTGTCTGCTCCTCGGTGTGGAATTACTCTCCTCACCGGGATTATGAGAAAGAAAAGCAGCAGGTTCTCACAGAACCCTGTCAAAAGGCCGGGAGCACACCCTGCCTTGTCCTAACATGACAGGCCAAGTAGTCTTTGCTGCAGAGGTCGAAGGTCAAAGGGGAGTTACGAGGAGGGGGCGTTAAAGGCAACAGGAAGGGCCAACAGGGTCAATCCAGTGCGGATTCGCGGTACTCTGTTCGTGGTTATTGTCTCGACCTTACAACGAGTGGATGTTAGCGAGGACACAAAGACGCAGTGTCGACAATGGGCACAGGAAAGCACACAAACTGGCATTGTTAGGCTCATGGGTTTGTATACAAAGAGCCGGAACACAGACAAAATAAAACACACAAGGCTGCACAGGTCAGCGCGTACAAAAGGAGCCCAGGAGTTGTGCAGATGCACCAGTGAAATATAAACCGAAAAAATACCAAGTTAATACGAAATGCAAGTATTTTTTACAAGGAATGCAAACAATCGACAAAAAAATTAATCAACAACAACCTTGACAATAATAAAAAATTGATAATAGAAATTCAAGAGTTTTCAGCTGCAGCCTCCGAACGGGCCGATAAATCTTTCTATTCTGCCATAAATCTGACGTGTTCCTTTCAGTACTTTTCCTAAATAGACCTGAGTTTTCTTTCTATTGTTGGTTGTCTGTCTGACACTGATCGCTGAACAGAGGTCACAGCTTCCCCACCTTTTTATTTACGACGCTACATCCCTGCTGACACCTGGGTGTTCCTACCACCACCGTGGTGGGTCTAAATCCAGCGAGTGGAGATAAGCAGAGAGTCCCCCCGTCCTTGCCACTGAAACTGTGCAGAGGTCAGCAGGAAGGAAGGGAAGTGCTGCGGGACGATGTGAATGCTATCACCGCCGAGCAGAAACCAGTAGGTAGGCTGCCCTTCTGTTTATGGAGCTGTCGTTACCGCCGTGATTGATGGCTCGCTACAGACAATCCACATCTCCCACATGAGCCACACGGTGCGGTGGGAGACGAAATGTGTGCGAGGGTGTTTGTGTGTGTGTGTGTGTGTGTGTGTGTGAAGAGGACTGGAAAAAAAAACACTACTTAGAAATCCAGTTGCAGCCGTGGTGAATGTTAAGTCCATTTTCCAGAGAGCTGTGATATTCTGTGATGTTCTTGTTGTCCTACACTGTAAAATCATCGTAATCAGTTCAACGAAATCAGCTCATCTTTTATCATTAACTTTATGTAATTAGAGAAGTTTGCCAGTTTCGATTAAAGTCCGCTATAATTAAATAACTCAATCGAATCCAGTTTAACAAAAATATTAAGAACTCATCCACTTAGCTCAAAATTTTAGTATGCAGACACCCAGATATCTGATCTTTATTCTGCAGCCTCACTTTTCTGGTGTCAGTTTTATTCCCACATGATTTCTGAACCTGGGATCTTTTTCCCCATTCAGACGCTGATGTTGGGCAATAAGTTCTGGCTCATTCCAGTTCGTCCTACAGGTTCTGGATGGGGTTGAGGTCACAGCTCTGTGCAGGTCTGTCAAGTTCTTTAAGACCATACTCTTTATAAAAAAAAAAAAAAACAACAACAAAAAAAAAAGAACATGTCTTTTTGGAGCTGGCAGTGTGCTCGGGGGCATTGTCGTACTGAAACAGGAAAGGGCCTTCCCCAAACTGTTGCCACAACGTTGGAAGCAGACTATTGTCTAAAATATAATTGTGCGCTGTAGCTATAAGATTTCCCTTTACGGGAACTAAGGGAGTCGAAGCATGAAAAACAGCCCCAGAGCCAAAGCAACCAAACCTATGTGTGAGGAGAGGTGTCCAGACGGGTAACCTCACCCTCTGTGATGTGCTCTATACCAAACTAGACGTGTTGGCTGCTTTCAGAGGATGTGAACTGCGAAAAACAGAACTCCGTGAACAGTCTGATTGAGCCTTTGCCTCGTCTTTTCCCATTTCACTCCATCTTAAATCATTCATGTTTTCTTCCTTCTAAAACTTGCAAGAAAACTCACAGCAGAGCTTGGCCCTCTTTTCTCTCTATCAAAAAACCTTTGAGCACTTAGCATCTCCAGTGTCGTGTCCAGGCTTGTTGTCATTGATGGTATTACTTATTCATCTGAGCTTTTTACATCTTACTGAATTCAGCAGCACCAGCACTTAAGTTGGTGACCTTTCACACCCAGCTCTACAGAAAATAATGGCCAGGACAGCGAGGCACACTCTGAGCTGAAGTCTATGTTTAGGTTCAGCTAATGCAAGGGCTGGCACACCTCAGGCCACAGGAGCTGGGGACACAGGGCTTCCTCTGCTTTTCAAATATTTATCCCCTCAAAGCGTGAGACACAGCATGGGACGGAAAACAAGATGGAGTCCTGCTGAGCCCAGGATCTGCCAGTGTACACACAAATACACCAGGACAAACACAGCAGAGAAAAAACAAACAGATGGGCAGATTCAGATGTCAGAGACATACACGTGCTCCCCTCGTAACCGCAGCATTGATAATGACAGAAACTCACTGCTGCCTGTCTGCTGGAGGAGCAGCCCGCAGGTTTAGCATCTCCTCTGTTGAATGAGCAGGTAGCCTGAGGTCGGGTTCAGGAGGGGGAGCAGGGGGACCGTCTGCTGACAGGCCGCCTTTACTACCCGGCTGGTAGCTGTGCCATCTTGGGCTCCCTTCCAGGGAATTGTGATTGCATTTTATAGCCTCGAGCAGACTCCTCATGTCATGTATTCCTCCTCATGTCGCAGACATCTGGCTGGCTCTGGGCTCTCCTAGTCCCCCCTTGTGCACCATGCTGTGCTGGATCGTTTGATTAAGCCTGCATCACTTGTAATCAGACTCAGGGCTCCACCCCCCCATACCTGCAGAATGGCTTCTCAACTGCACACAAGCCACATAACAACAACAACTGCATCCTGAGTCTTGCTTCTCTAATTTGACATATTTTCAGTTTGAACAGGAAGTATGGGAAGGACATAAGATAGGGTTTTTAAGGATTACTTCCCCCATAAAGAAACAATCACTGTACCATTTCAAAGTTGCAAGGTGCGAGGTTTAATGTGCTGTTGTGGTAATCCCTGTCTATCTGCCTCTTCTGATTCCAAACAATCAAACAAACCTAAAATATAATCTGCATCACGTCCTGAGTGACGGGTTTTACCCTGAAAAAAGACCAACCAACCGCATCATCTGCCCCTTATCTCAGAAAATTCAACTTCTTACAACTAAAATGAATATTTCCCTAATGTGTACTTTTATTTACATACTTATTATATAACAACTGCACCGATAAGTTAATTGACAACAGCCACCACGGATCCCACTTATCAAATAACAATCTTCACAAAACATCTTATCAGAAGTGAATGTCAACAAGAAACAGGGGACCTATTGTTTTGTGGGTTTTTTTTCACACTTTAACATTGTGAATATTGTTTCAATATCATTAAGGTTGAGATTATGTTTTTCCTGTGACTGCACATTTCTTTCCATAGTTTTTTCTTCAAGGTCCTTTGTTTGATTCAAACGTGAGCAAATAAATAAAAATCGAATTCAGGTTTAAAACATTTTATTTTTATAACCTTCCATGCTGGTTGAATCACTATTCTTTTAACACACTGTGCACAAATTGATGACAAGCCACCAAACAGAGTAGGATGAACTCCTGCTATTCATTCGCACTCGCTAACCTGTTAAATTGTGAGCAGCATGGAACCTATTTATTACCCCTTGCTCACCTGCCCCCATCACTAAGCTATTCATTATCAAGGTGACTAACCTGCACAGCCATTATCTGCGATGCTATTCATAACCCGTTAGTTAGCGCAGGTACGCTGTTAACGGGCGACGTGCCATTAATTCTGCAGGTACAAAGAGAGACGTGACCCCGTTTCAGGAAGCCGCGGTGAGCCGGTGCACCGCCATCACACGGCCTTGGTGTGTTTAACAGGCCTCATAGGGGAAAGAGACTTACAGTGTGTTTACACAGTGGCATCTCTGAGCTGGTATTAATAATAGAGCCACTTAGCATTCAGAGGCACCGGTCTCGGCCACGCTGTTTGTTTCACAGGTCATTAAATTTATGCCGCAGCCCTAATGTTCATTACAGCAGCAAGCTGGCCAGGGGTCTGTAACACTCGCTCACTGTCTTTAATCCCCCGCTGTATTCCTAACGCCGGCTTTCTTTTCATCCCTCGCTCACTCTCCCTCTCTCGCATCTCAGTCCATTTGCCTGACAACAATCTTTTCCTGGTTTAATTAAAAAGGATTGTGCCAGTGTTTCCAGGTTTCTTGTCCCCCCCCCCACACACACACAGGTGAAAAGCATCATTTCAAACGAGCGCCTAGACAAATATTTTAGCACGGAACAAATGTCTGTGTATCAGAAGAACTGCACTCCTCAGATGTGTAATTTCTTCCACCTGGTGAGGCCAGTTTTACCAGTTTCACCTTCGTTGGCGATGCTGGCAAGCGGAAGCTGATCCATGTTCAGGCTTAACGGCTGGTAATTCCACTTCCACTGTGAACATACCAAAGTCACTGTGCTGCACGCTAACGTTGGCTGGAGGTCAAAATGACGGACAAAAGGCTCACACAATGTGAAAACTCATTAGGTAGCTTTACAAGGATTTTAGAGAAATGACCCAACTGGAAAACAGCAGGGATTTATAAACGCTAACAAGGACAAATGAAGAAATTAGTTAAGGATACTGGCAGGATCCTTTCTATTTTTGATGGTTATTATTTTTCTTTAAGATCATTTATCTTCTCATCTTGTACCGCTATTCTCCACTCTTCTATTTAAGCCTCTGTTCTTTGCCTTTCCATCAGTCTGAACCGTCACAAATCTCAAAAACATGAACATGCTACAACCGAAAGCAGCAAAACACAGCAGCCCTGGTGAGATTTAAATGGACGGACAAGGTGGGGGTGGGTGGGGAACACACAATGTAAATCAACAGTGTGGATTTTTGTTGCAGCCACAAACAGCAGCCTGGTCCCACAGGTTGCAAACCGCCAACAAATCCCTTCATTATTCCTTAATGCGACTGATTATTCTCTTTAGAGGAAAAAAAAAAATAAATAAATAAATACTGCCACACAGTTCTGCAGGAGAAAACACAAACACTTTAAGGACCGAGCAAACACTCTGTTTAATCTAATTAATCCTCTTGGAAATGTAGCACACTTTGAAGGCCGAGTGTAGCCGCTGGAGGAAAACTACAGCGGTTGAACCGCAGAGGAAAACAGAAAGCATTCCTGACAGGAAGAAGGTTTTTTTTGGGTCAGGTACCAACTGTTTCTGCCAACAGTGCTCTCAACCATTTAGATACCCAAACTAACTTCATGTCAAGAAATCCAAAGATGAAATACATAAAGATTAAAGCTCAGACTCAAATCTGTTTTCTGAGTGGAACACCTTTATCAGCGTCTGCATATTCGTTTTCCTTTCTGAGTGAATATTTGAAAACTTCATCAAAAAACAAAAGCTGTGAATGTGCTGCAACTTTGCAACCCTAATCATATGTGCCGATGTTGCAGCAGTACCCGTGTTGTGACTTTTGGCGAATAAACCCAAAACAAACCTGACCCCAAAACCTGAAGCTTCTGTCTCCAGTCTGCAGAGACACAGTCTGAAATGACTTCAGTACAACACGGCAATAAAGACATGGTCTACTCCACTGCTGCAGGAATCGTCCCATCCATCACGATTAAGTTAGGAGTGAAGACAACGGCGGTTAGAGTTGTTCTGATACCTGAACGACACAGAGTACTGATCCAATACCACTGTGTTGACAATTTTTAACAGCTGTGCATCACTAACCCTGTATGGATGTGATATGATTGATGTGATTGTGGTATGACTTGGCTCAGGTTAAACACTCTGTAAAACATTAACAAATACACGAATGACATAGAATCTTTCTTTTATTATCCAACTTTGACTAAAAAAAATAAACCTAGTAATAAAGAACACCTCCTACACTAGACGTCCTAGCGCCACTCCTCCAAATTAAAGCCTCACATACTGTGCACGTTGCCTTTTTACTGGTGCAACTTTAGCAGTGTTTCGCTAGCAGCTAACGTTACACTATTTACTGCACATCAATTCTTCCTGCTGTGGCTGCAAAGCACAACTTCCTGTTCAGGCTACTCTTTTAGAGCAGCAAAGAAGAAGTGATTTACGGGAAAACCGCCGCTTTATCTGGATGTGAAACTCTACAGTTTGTTAATACATGACATGATGTCAGATCGGTGCACAGACATGTCTACTGATTCAGTATTTTCGGCAGCACTGGAACAACTCCAGTTCATTTCTCAGATGCACTGAATCCTTAAATGCTTAAACTTCATCCCCTCTAACAAAAAAAACACTCAAATCAGTAACAACAAACCAGCAGGAAACTAACTAACTACTAAATCAAAACTGACTAGGTGAGAAGAACAGGACGATAAAAGCAGCTACATCCTCCGAGAGCTGAATTCTTTTGAAGCCGACAAATTTGACACTTAAGTAGTTTTCTAATGTTGGCAAATGTTAGCAATTTGAAATGCGTATGAGGCTCCTTGCAAGCATTCCTGTCCTCTCTGAAATGTTTCTTGTCCGCCCCATCTGTTTGCTGATAATAAAAAGTTAAAATGTCAAAAGGATAACAACAAAAACACAAGAAAAAATAGAAAGATAAGAATATAGAAAATGAAAAATTATGTTACAAAGTGTTGTTCATAAGATTGAAATGATACTGAACTCTTCTCCTGAGATCTCCTCTTTAGGAACTAGATGATCTGACCATCTGTGTGTGTGTGTGTGTGTGTGTGTGTTTGTCTGTCATTACGTGCATCTGTCGTCCCCTCTGCCCGCTCCAGCCTGAGCCTGAACGTTTGCAGTGGAGGATCAGAGGCTCTGCAGAGCGTCGAGTCGTGTGGCTCTCTAATTAAAGCTGACGCTGCCACTGAAGCTCGCCAGCCACGGGGTCAAAGGTCACCACACAACCACTGACACGAGCAGGTAGCCAGCTACTGTGAAACAGGCTGAAAAGGCAGGCCGCCCTCATCAGCAGTCTCTCTTCCCCTCCTCCACCTCCTTAACCTGTTCTCCTCCCGCTCTAGCTTCTTCTTTCCTTCCTCCATTTCCCTTCTCCTTTCTTCTCCTCTCCGAGTTTTGTCTCGTCAAGCAGCCTCCACACATTTATCCATTCAATGACAAGGGAGAGAAAGAAATGAGACAGAAGAGAAAAGGAGGAAGGAGGAGAGGGAGGGGAGGAAGAGGTGAGGGCTTTCCAAAAGCGGCTACAGAACATCTATAGGAAACTCGCACTTCAGAGCCCTTTCAGCGTGATGAAAGAGCGGGGACGCCACTCCGAAGGCACAAGGCCATCATTGGAGGGCCAAACATGTCAGTTGGGGTGGGGGTGGGGGGGTGCACACACACACACACACTACACTACACTCCTCTGTGCACCTTTCATATCCGTTCACCAGAAGAAAGGTAGCGCTGTTGACCTTTGCATGTCTGTTCTTTTAGAGCAAAGTGGAACCTGACCTTGGTGTGTTTTCTTGGAGAAGAAAAAAGGTCTTCGAGGACGCTGGTGGTTGAGTCAGAGGGAGCAACTGTGCCGAAGAAAGTCATTTTTCATGCTTACATGAAAGGAAGAAAAGGTCTCAACCACAGTGCAGAAGAGTCCCTTGATGTATTTGGTCAAGTACACGGGAACCAGCGCTTACAAACAGAAGTCACATGGACTCGGAGGTCTCTTGTTTACTGGTCAGACTCTTAGCAGTGCGTCAAACCCCCGGAGGTCACACACTGCAGCCTGCAGAGAAGGCCAGTCCGCGGTGTTGTCACTGCGACTTCATCTAACGCCGTTTTCAGGCTTTATTATTTGTGCCGTTTGGTTTTTCCGAGGACGAGAAAACTGCTGGTTATCGCATGTCAACATCCACCTCCTCCTCCTCCTGCCCAGAAACCCCGGAGCTTTTGGGCAGTTTCCTGGAGTTGATTGCGTTTACATGCTCACTACTAACAAACTGCGCTGCTGTTCTCTTTCATGTTGTTTATTTGATACGGACACACACAATGGATGCACACAGAGAAAACTGAATACACAATTGTAACGTGTTGTATCAGATGTGTTTATAGCTCATGTTAATTTGAAACACGTATCCCAAGCAGAGCTTTTGCATCAGCACGAAGACAGAAAATACACAGTTTAACACATGTAGCAAGAAATAAGGGTAAAATGTCAAAATTATATCTTATATTTAAAAATATAAACAAGTTTTTGTATTAAAACTGTTAATGAAAGAAATTAGAGGTGTGCGATATAACGAATAAACTCGATGCATCTCGGCTTGTTCCACGTGGGCTGTAGTGAACGACTATATCGAGTACAAATTGTCTCGTAATTATTTTAAGCCTCCGGCGTGAAATTCGCTTTAGCGTTTTACCTCTCTTGCTCTGTCCTGTCTCCCTTCTCTCACACATACACACACTCCCCCGATATTCCCAAAAAACTCTCCTGGGTGCGTGTGTGTGTGACGTAGGTGAGGCGTGTGTGTTTTTGCATCTGATCGCCCTATCAGAAATTATATAATCATGCAAACTATGAATCCAACCGGCCATTCAGTGAAAGATTTTCTACAGTTTGATTCAACAGACACATTTTGTTGGCATCAAAAAAGTACAATACCCGTTCCCCCAGGTGTCATCTAGGTCAGAACTTTGCAGAAATGAAGATCAGACATTCAGGAAAATGACGAAAGCTCAACCAAGCTCTGAATCTGAAACTAAGAAGCTGACAAAATAAAAAAAAATCCTGGCCAGAAACACGTCAACGTCTCTGTTCACACTGCAACCAAAATTAGCTGAAGGTGAGACGCATCACCTTTTAGCCTGCCATTACGTGTCTCGCTGCTGCAGATGGACGTGCGTTTCTCACACCCGTGAAGAAAATCAAGGGCTTCCAAATAAAAAGACGGAAACCATATTAGGTGACGAGAGGCAGGCGACTCGCACAGCTGCCATCTCTGCACATTTATGTCACAACACGCAGACAAACAGTAACAATTTACTGAAACAAACAACAACAAAAAAAAGTCATGTTATTTTAGGATTTTCCAGAAGTGTGATCACACAAGAGAGAGACAAGACGGCGTTCCTTATCTGTCTTTAGTGACCTCATCGAAGGGACGAGGCCGCCGACGTGTCAGACGGGGTCGGCCGAGGTCTCACACTCTCAAACACGCACACACAAGCGCAGACATGCAAACCGACAGGAACAATTACTTTCCAGCTGGAGGCTCCGTGTGTGCTGTAACCACAGTCTGTCCACACCGCCAGCGACAAACACCGACCTGACCTCAGAGCAGCGCTAACACCAGAGCAGAAACACAAACACAGCGGTCTCTCTCCGTTATGTCACACCATTACTTTTAGTCACAGAGCAATCAGCTGTTGGTTTATATTATAGTCCACATGAGAAACCTCACAGAAGACATAAACAGGTCAAAGACTTTAAGTGATTCGTTCCCCCCCTCCGACAGCGCTGCGAGACGAGCCGAGCGGGAGGTCAGACTTACCTACAAATGTCAAAGAATGAATTTATACTTTGAACTAAATCAGCCTTTAAAAAAAAAAAAAAAAAAGTCACACTAAAGTCACATTAATGAAACGATTCCCCGACGTAAAAAAAGACACAAACGCTTCAACCGAAGGTAAACTGCGTCTCTTCAATCCAAAAATAACGATCAATACAGTCCGAAATCCTGACGTCTGGAGATGTTTTCAAATCAATACCAAACTAAATGACTAATCTGTCTTTTATTGGATCCAGGACACAAGTGTCAAGAAAATGTCAACACAATTCTTGATTTGCAATTGGGTAGAAAGTGACTGAACATGGAATAGAACAAAGCAAAGGGGGAAAAAAAACAAAGCAGGATTTTAGGATTTTTCCCTGCTGGAAGAATTGCTTTTGTTTCCTTGTGTAGGAAAATATATTTGACAACAAAACTGGTGACTCGTGAACAAGGCAACACCAGAATAAATGACTTATTAAACTGGATCATTTCTTTTTTTTTTTGTGCGTGTGTGTGCAGCAGATCTCATGCTGTGGTCTGGATCCAGAGCAGGATTTTGGCTGCGTCAGCCCTTCTCAAGGCCCAGCAGTGTTTGATGGAGCTGCCGGCCGTCGTGCGGCAGACCTCTGCCTGCCTGGCCAGTGACTGATGCACATAAGGCCACGGAGGAGAGCTTTATTAAACGACGGCGAGGACCCATCACTCTCTCTCTGACATATTGGGGGCTCATCTCGGGGTGGGGGTGGGTGGTGCGCCGGGACGAGTCAGGGAGATGTGAAACATTTAACACACCTCTGTGAGGACGTGCAGGGCGTGTTTGTCGGTTTCCAGTATGTTGCACTTTTTGATTTTGACTGTTTCATATTTTTGTTGCATAACGGCCATTTGAGAAACATGCCTGCGTTTGTGCATATGCACCTGTGTGTGTGTGTGTGTGTGTGTGTGTGCAGGGTGAGTCATTTAGCAGCGAACACTGTGAGCCGTCATGCTGCAGAGAGTGAGGGCGCGATGACAAATCCATCACTTAACCCTCTCATTCACCCCCCTGACACACACCGCAAAACACTTTATACACACACACACACACACACACACACACACACACACACACACACCCCAACACTCCTCCTCCCTCCAAGCCTTCATCACCAGTTGCAGGAGGCTCCATACAGTCTGAATCTCCCCGCATCTGTAACCTGAAGACCACCTGCAGCTGCACCCATGGGCGCACCAAGCCAACAACTACAACAACCACGTACACACACACACACACACACACACAGCAGGAGTGTCCACCACAATCCGGCCCCTTTAACAGATGCTCCGCTCCGTTAAGTAAAGGTGTCACATTTTAACATCGATAAATCATTATCTCATTAGTTCTGAAATATTACTGTAATTAATGTGACACTGCTGTCAGACTGAAAACACTTCATTTAAAAAAAAAGTTGAGTTGGAAAACTGAAAAAAGAAAAATCTGCCTTGGTTCTTGCTTGACAAACATCTTTAATTTGTTTATCTGATCACATTTGAAATTGTAATCCTCCATCTGGGACAGACAAGTTACAAATATGCATCTCCACAATAAAACACTCTTTTTAAAACAACCTTTTTTTGTGTGTGTGTGTTTTTATCTTTGTTTATACATATATTTCATCGATTAATTGATGTGATCAGGCTGGTCCGTACCTGAGGAAACTAAAAACCATGACTGAGAACAGTCAGTTGTTTGATGCGAGTTAATTTGCCAAATTAAAACAAATTGTGTCCTAACGACTCCTAATGACGGCCTTTAAAATACTAATAATAGTTAATTGTTCATGCCTGTTTCATGTTGGTGATGTTTGAGGATTGGAACTAAAGATTATTTATTAATCAATTAACGGTTTTGTTTGTAACACGTCAGAAAACAGTAAAAGATATCCATTATAGTTTCCCCATTACCTGTTTTAACTGACCATCAAAAGATTTGCAGTTTGCTGTCGTATAAGCTGCAGATTCATTTTCTGTTGATCAACTACTTGGCTAATTATTTTGATCATCACTCACATTTAATTTTTTCTGGACAAAAATAAACTAAAAGAGAAAGAGTTTGTAAATCTGTTCTAAAAAGTCACACAAGACAGATATTTTCCAAACAGACACTACACAAATACCATTACTCTTCATTTTCTAATTTGATATTTCGCATTGTAAAATTTGGATGGCGAATGTTTAATTAGAAGAAAAAAAAGAAAGAAATCCACATTTCCCTCCAATACAAGGTTTCGATCACAACGTGACATTATGGAGGTTCAGGAAGTTTCACCAAACGACCCGTCTGCAGAGTTAAAGAGACGAGCGCAGAGCGAACACGAAGCCCTTGACTTTTTGGTGACGGACATTTGTCAGGGCCCATTGCCTCATTGGAGGTAGCGCTGCCATGTGCTCACACTCTGACTGACAGAGAAAACAGTGTGTGTCACTGTGAGGGTGTGTGTGTGTGTGTGTGTGTGTGTGTGTGTGTGTGTTTGTGTGTGGTGGGCAGGCAGCCAACACAAACTGACAGAGGCTGGCGCCGGCGAAGAGGTGACTTAGGGGTGATTAAGCTAAAAGCAGCCGACACAAATGTCAGACCTCAGCGACGTGGACAGATGAAAACAACATGAAGTTAAAAATGTCTGGACTCACTTTCACTCACGTGTCGTAGAGCTGTCCAAATACATCGGAGTTTTAAAAAGAAGCTCATAGTAGCACAGACAAAGTTACTGAATTAATCCAAAGATCACGCCAATGTTTTTCCTTTGGAACAAAAAGCAAGTTTATGAGTTGAAGTTGTGGAGTAAAAATTAATGACTTTGTACTTATCACACAAGTATAAAGTATAAAAATCATTCAGCGTTATGAATTACTTTTATTGTCATACTAAATATCATAACCTGCCCTGTATTGGGATGCTGTTGTTTAAAATATGACAATATCAATTTTGTCCGTATCAATGTATATATACATTGTATATGTCGAGGTAACAGTCGAAACGGCTCTGGTCTTTATAATCTCTCAAATATTCAAAAGCTGCAAGAAAAATTACAAGAAAAGTTGATTAATATCAACAAAATGAAATATGCATTGAATCAGATCATATGTTTGGGTTGTGATTAACATCTTTAAGACATGGAAATATTTTCTTTTTGACATTTTAATGTAAATTTAATGTAATTCAATGTAAATTCAGACCTGCAGATTTGAAAACAGACGTTTTGTCACATGATTATTTGACTGTGGATGAATGAAGTCTGCATCAGCTCTGTGGATATTTTACGTTCAGTTAGAGAAGAAGAAAACTGCAATAGACAATAAGGGTCCAAATTAAGTCAACTTCTTTTTCCTTCTTTTGTTTCTTTGTGGTTTCAGGTTGTTTTGTTTCTGCCAGATTTATTCAGCGTTTTTATTTTGTTGTTCATAATGAAGAATTAAAAGAATATTGCGACTACTTAACCCAGTCTTTTCAAAGCGCTTTCCCAGGAGTGTGTGTGTGTGTTAGTGTGTGTGTGTTAGTGTGTGTGTGTTCGTAAAGGGTCAGGGGTGGTCCTTATTTTACAGCACCAGGATGTTCATTCAACAAAAGGCCATTTCCTGAGAGAGAGAGAGAGAGACAGAGATGGAGGATGGTAACAGGTCCTTCCTGCCATACACTACATGGACAAAAGTATACGGACACCTGGACATTACACCCACATGCGATAGACGAGGATTCATTCCAAAACCATGAATTAATCTGCTTCTGCTCTTCTGTGAAGTCTTTCCAGCGGATCTTGGCAGCAGGGTTTTTGCTCCCATTCAGCCACAAGAGCACGAGTGAGTAAAGTCTGGCTCGTTCTACTTCACCTCAAAGAAGCGCTGGATGTGGTTGAGGTCCGTGCTCTGTGCAGGCCAGTAAACTTCTTCCAAGCCAAACTGGGAAAACTGTTTCTCTATGGGCCTTTGCTTTGTGCACGGGGGCATTTTCGTAGGGAAACGGGAACGGAAAATGAAACACACGATCGTCTAAAATACAACTGTCTGTTTCAACATTAAGATTTTCCTTAGCTGGAGCAAAAGTAAACAAAAGGCCATGTAGTGCAGACAAACAGTGAGAAAGAGAGAGAGACAGATGGATAGAAAGATGGGGAGAGGAGGGCAGAAGGAGACCAGCGGAAAACTCTCACAGATCTCTCCCCTCCTTCAAACAACAACAACTGAGGCTAAACATGCCGATATTCATACATCATCACTGTGTATCAGTACATCTCTTTCTCACACACACACACACACACACACACACACACACACACACACACACACACACACACACACACACACACACCTGACCTTTACAGTGAAAAATGAATAAATGAATAAAACTAAAATCTGCAAATGACAAATCTGCATTTGGCCCTGCGGGTTTCCTCTGAGGTGAGCTTCAGAGAGTCAAATGAGGGCAGTCGGATTTAATCTGCCGCCTCTGGAAGGCGCGCACGGACAAACAGAGACACACACACACAGAGACACACACACACGAAAAAAAGCCAGCAGACTGATTTGCTGTGGAATAAACCAACAAAAACATTGATTGCCATTTCATTGGTTAACAGCAACAGCAAGTAAGTACCAGTGTTTCCCCTTGTATTGCAAGAAAACAAAGGAAAATAAATAAATAATAGTAATAGATTAAAAAGAAAGTATTTTATTATGTTATTTACCTAATTCACATGCACTCGTTTCATTTCAGCTCAAGAGTCTCTGCTGCGTTTTCCGGTTCATATACAGCTGTTTTTCTCTGTTGCTTCGTTTCACTGTGTGTGTCTTAGTCCCTCCACGCACGCACGCACACACGCACGTGCACATACACACACACACACGTAAAACCAGAGGCAACAGCTACAGAGAACTGATTTAACAATGTATGATAACTGAAAAATGTTCATTACTGTTAAGTAGATACATTTCTATTTTATCTAAATAATAATTTTTATCAATAACATCCTACGTGTTATGGCTCCCTGATGCTGATGATGCTAGTTTTCGTTCTCAACCTTCTTCTGGGCCCACAATTGTCCTGGAGCACAAGGCTGTGGTCGGGGCATTTAAGTGCTTATACTGGCTCATAAAGCACCAACTAGCCCACTACACAAACTCTTTGGGAATGTACCAAGACTTTTGTAAAAACACTGGGATCACTGGGAAATAAAATAAAATACGGCTTGTGACTTGTGCAATATAACTGCTTTAACTGTATTAACTGTTTGTTTAGGTCCAAATGTTCTGTGATATTATAATAATAAACAAGAATAGGCGTAAAATGTAGTATATGGCCGAACAAGTATGAACTAGTGGCTGAAACTGGACCCATTAAGACTATGTGTTAACCAGCTGTTACTTCAAAGCTGCTCCTGTTTTTATAACTTTTCTCTGACAAAATCACCAAACACATAAGTTAAAGACAAAGACTGTGCTGTGATTTCAGCTGTATTTACTTGTAAAATAATCACTCGCAGAGAAAGTTAGTTCATGTCAGCTGCTGCGTGGTCAGCATAGAGGTGGTGCGCCTGCAGGGGGAAAGCCTAACCTCATACTTGCAGGGAAATACAGGCGACTGTCTTCTATATAAAAGTGGCTGAGGTTTGTCCAGAAAGTCCTTGTTCCTACCAAATCATTTTGAAAGAGCAACGGACAGTGAGGAAACTCCGACAGCCGATCAATGGTGCAAGTTCACCGCTCAGTAGGTCAGTTACATTCGCGTTTATTGGGCCCCGCTGTTTCGCTCCGGCCAAAAATGTTATTATTATTAACAAACTTAACTCTGAGCACTATGAAGAAAGAGGAGAGGAGAAACAGAGAAAAAAAAGACAGGAAATGAAAAGAAAGTACAGGAGAGGAAAGGACAAGAGGCAGGGAGAAGAAAGAAAGAAAAGGGAGAAGAGGACGATGAGAAGGAATGAAGAACCGAGACAAGAGAAAAAGAAAATTTGGGACGAGAAAGAAGTAGAAAGAAGAAATTAGATGAAGTGGGAGGAAGGGATGAGAGGATAGTGCCTTCACAGTGGATGAGGCAGAGGAGGAGAGAGGAGGGCTGGGGAAGAGGCAGCAGAAGGAGCAGCAACAGTTTGACTTTTGAGTCAAGTTGTGGTCAAGTCCTGAATCACAAAACAGGTTAATCCCTACAGAGAGCGAGAGAGAGAGAGGGAGAGAGGGAGGAGGAGAGAGAGAGACAGAGAGAGAGAGAGAGAGAGAGAGAGAGAGACTCCCTCTTCCCTGCTCATACCTCTCTGCTCTGAATCAGTCAGCAGCTTATCAGAGTCGGTAAAAGCAGCAGGATTCCTCACATATCTGTGACCAGCCTGCCGTCGCTCCGTCTGTATTTATGTCTGAGCTGAATATGTGAGAGTCTGTGCAGCAACTACTGATTATTTTCATTATTTATTTCAACTGACTCATAATTTAGTCCACAAAATATTGACCAATTCCACATCACAGAGCTCAAAACCGTGTCTTCAAAAGTCAAAATGGATTCGGTTTACAATGACGGGAACCAAACAAAGCAGCAAATATTTACATTGGAGAAAAGCAAATGATTTGGAATATTTTGGAGGGGAAATATGAAATAAATGATTGATCAAATATCGAAACTGCATGATGCACTGACTAATCTCTTCAGCATTAGTGTGGTGTATATTTTGCCAAATAAAAAATGTTTCCACCACTACCTAAAGGGGTTATTCGTAACGTTTCTCTGTCGTCGGACGTGGTTTCTTGTCGGGAGCGGGTGTTGGCGATTGTCGTTTGACAAGAGCTTCGGCCACCGATGCGCTTGAAAGACAAGAGGTTATAATATGTCCTCTGAGCAGCGCTGCGTCTTCGGGGCAGATTGGTGGCTACAGTGACGAGACGGACCGGGGCTAGCTGGTTAGCATGCTAACATTGGCGTTGCTTTCCACCGCTGGAGACAGCTCTTGGTGATTAAGCAGCGCAGCGTTTCTTCTAGACTGGAGAGTAACCAGCTGTTAATGCTAACATTAGCTTTGTAGCAATAGCAAAACTTACAAATAGCTTCTTTTATCTCATGATTAAAATTAGAAAGATAAAATTACATACGGTGATACCATGTCCAGAACATATTTCAGTTTTATAGTTTATGAACTTAACACTTAGTCAGATTAGTTTTCTGTTGGTCAGTCTTTGGGTTGTATCATCTAACATTTCAACAAAGATCTTTAGTGCTGTAAGTGTTTAACCTACAGCAAAAGGTGTCACATTACTGATCGACTGGAACGACTTTTTACCATTTACAAAGGGCAAAAAACTGAAATTCATATCCTGCATTAAAGCAGCAGATTAGAGACAGAAGATTAAAAAAAAAAAGAGAAGATTAATTAATACATTAAATGGGTTTTAAAGTTCAGATAAAAGGAGTTAGGAGTTTTACTTTGCCTAAAATCTTGTTGTCTGGAGCAGAGGGAGTTAACGATGTGAATAAAATCCAAAGCTGTCAGGCTTCAAGAGACCTTCAGCCCCTCTTAGAGAGGTCTGATTGACAAGGTGCAGAAGCCTGCTCATCTTTCCACAGTGTATGTGTGTGTGAGTGTGTGTGTGTGAGTGTGAGAGTGAGTGAGTATTGGGAGGGGAGGGTTAGGTATTCGGTCTGTTAAGCATCTGTCATTAAACAGTGTGTGTTGTGTGTCTTTCATGGTACACTGCTCTCACTCACACTGGGTCAGAACAGAGTTTAGGCCACAGCATCAGGAGCATTAGAAGGTATTAAAAATGTCTTGTAAAGTCACTTTAGCACAGGCTGAAGTGAACATCTGGACATTGTCTTTAAGGTCTTAAACAAACATTTTAGAGCCAATTAGCCTATTGACAAATAATAGTAAACAGCTATTTTGATGATTGATTTTTCATTTGAGTAATTTATCGAACAAAAATTCAAAATATTTGCAAGTTTCAGCTTCTCAAATATGTGGAACTTCTGCTTTTGAATCTCTTCTGATCATAAAAAACAGGCAACAAGACGACGTCACCTTTGACTTTTCATAGACAATCAATACAATAATCAGCAGCTTAATTGATGGAAAAATCCTTAGTTGCAGCCCTAGAAAATTTTAATCCACCCTGTTTGTTAATTATTCATATGACCTACTTATCCTGATAATGAAAACTCAAGGATTTTTCCTCATAGACTCCGTCTTATTTACTCAAGACATGTTCATGTTCATGTTTCAGTGGCTGAATTTTGTAGTTTTCAAGAATCTGAATGACTTGGAAACAGTTAAAATTACAGAATGATGACAATAATGAAATTACATTTTCTCACAGCTCTACAGCTCAACTCACATCTCTCATAAATTAAACATTAAACATTAGCGCACAGTTTTGTTTTGGGGGGGAAATGTAAAGACATTTTTGACTGATTAAAGTTTTGCCATAATGGCCATGTAATTCGTTACTTAACTGAAAATGTATTATGAAAGTAAAGAAAAATGCAATTTATGACCCACTAATAACAACAACACAATTATAGCAAAGTAATTTAAGGAAGTCTAATCCTTATCATGCAATTTTCCTTTCAACAGTTTCTTTTTTTTTTTTAGATAATTGTTTCCTCAAATACTCTGGTGAGATTAATTAACTGCTGCAACCTGTTGGCACAATTTCAATGTGAACACATATTTAAGTAACCAAACAGCTAATGCCGGTGAGAAAGCCTGGCCTTGTTCAAACCCACCTCGATCCCTGAAGAGTTGAGTTCAGAGCTGACTTTAATTTCTCACTTTTAGGAGATAAAAAGTTGAGACTAGCGGGAAGGTAAAGTGCAGGTTTTTACTGATATGATGTGAAAACAAGTCTCCTTTACTCGCCCACAGTCGGACCTAATGAGAGGCCATGAGAAACAGATGTGTCAAAAATCCTTTAAGGAAAAACTTGTTGCACAGAACCAGTGGTCGATTGATCTTTCTGCTGTAAAACGGCCTCATGCTGAACTGACAACGTGCTGCAGATAATTATGAAATGGATTGTGTTTGAAAACCCGCTGCAGCAGAATGTCATTTTCATCCATGAGACCTTTAAAAACAGACATTGAAATGATGGATTCGTGAAAAAATAATGGCAACGGTGGGAGCAGCGATGGAAAGAAGGGTGTAATGTTGCTAATCAGTCAGTCGGGGCAGAGGATTTCCCTCCATCTTGAACACATGGAAACCTGCAGCGTCGTCGTGTGTAAACAGCTGTGACCTGCTGCTTCTCAACGATTTCCAGGAGATATCAAAACTTTAGAGACCTGCCTGCTCCTGTAGTACAAGTCTGACTAATTGATCCATCAATTAGTGTTTTTTTTAATTTTTTTTGCAAAACACAAACAATTAATTATTTTAGTGGATTTAATGAACAGTGGAGGAGATGTAAAGAGAATATTAAAGTTGTGTTTTTCCACTGTGCTGATGATTATCTATGTTCTGCGTTTTATGTAGTGGTGTTCGGGGAGACTGCATGCGGATAAGAGTTTTGTTAAAAAGTAGGAACAAGCTGATTTTTCATCTTACAGAGTGGCTGACGGATTCAAAAAGCAGAAATCTTTTTTTTTTTTTTAAGCAGCTCTTTAGGACAAAAACAATCAAAGTTGATCTCTTGAAAGAGGAAGTGGAAAGAAACAAGGAAACAGCCTTTTGATGGCATTTTGTTTTTGGCGTTGACATTTTTCAGTTTGAGCTGGACCCAGGTGGGACGCAACGAGTTCTGAAATGTTCAAAGTTTTAAAATTTGTGGCATTTAAGGTTAAAAATAAAAAAGAAATGACTTTTGGTTGGTATTTTCCTGTACAAATCAATGACCAAAAATACTCTACAATACATTTTCTACCAAAAGGATAATGACATATTGTGAAAAAATAAGACCCTAAAATTGTTAAATCCCCATAAGTGGAGCATAATGAAACACATTAAAGGTCCCACATTGTATAAAGGTAGATTTCCATGCCTTCTTTGATTATAGATCAGGTCTAGGTTCTATATTAATACTGTGAAAGTATCAAAGCCTCAGGCCACAGAGAAATGCACACAGCCTGTATTCAGAAACTGAGCCTTAAAACCAGCCGTCAGGACTTCTGGAACTTTGTGATGTCACAACAAAGCAGTCACCAAGCCCCGCCCACCTGGACCCACCATCCAAACCTTGCAGGATTTGGTTTCTCTGAGTGTTTTTACCTGAAATCTGCTATATTTTTATTTGATCACTCAGAAAACAGAGAGCCAATCAGAAGAGAGGCTCAGAGCCTCCTCTGTTGTGATTGGCTCACTGACCTGTTGTTGCTAGAGCTCCAGAGAGAAGCCTGAGAGAGGAGATGTAAAACTACATTGGTACTACAGATGGTTTTTGGTTCTTAAAACCACAAATATATCTTCTTATGGATCAACACTTCAAATAAAACACAGGAAAAGTGTAAATTATGCAGCTTTAACTTGTTGTGATACAGGCAGCATCTCCACTTTGTGAGGCGTCACTGATTCATATAACAATTGTGAGGAAAATATTACACTTAACATCATGGACTTGATTGCTGTAGTTACAACTTGTCAGTGTAAAATTCAACATGCAAATGGGTGATGAGCTTATAAAGCAGGAGGCATTTTTACAGCTGAAACTACCAAACAGTAAATGGAGCAGTTAGACCAAACACCTAAAGGATTATCCACTGTTTTCCTGTTTGGGCACATGAATCAATAATTGAACACTAAAAAGGAAGAAAATTAGTATTTATAGTACAGATACTTAGCTTTAAGCTTAGTTTTTGAACTACTTTCTCACTTTGTAAATACATTTTTTTGCTCACACTATCAAGTTTTGAAAGCAGGACTTCACTGAGGATTTTACTACCATCTCCACCCCTGAATGTGACTTTAATTGTGGCTTTAAAGCAGCAACAGAACAGACCACTGCAGCTACAGCAGCGTTTATCAGGTGGTAGTTACACGCTACATTTCCTGAGTGATGCTGTCGCGGTCCCTCTTGCAGCGGCAGACCACTGAGGGCTCGGAGGAGCTCGGCCACCCAGGCGGCGAGCTGGCGAGCTGTTGATGAAGTGAGGGGTCATTGCAGGGCTAAGTGAGACCTCACAGTGGACAGGCAGGCCAGACCTCAGGCCACGGTGGCATATGGGTGTGAAGGAGGTGAGGAAGCTGAGGAGAGGTGGACGGGGGGGGGGGGGGGGGGCCAGCCAAGCTGTCCACTCCGCCTCTCATGAGACCCCCAGCTGTCACAACAGACACTTACCAGCCCTCACACTAAACACCCACCAGGGAAAGGGGGGGGGTAGGGGGTAGCATCCTTCCTCTTTCAAACAGAAGGATGGAAAAGAGGAAGGATGGAGGGAAAAGAGAGCGTAATCTCTTCTTCCTGCTGCTGTGATGTGTGAGGAATGCTGGGATCTGCCCCCGCCACCTCCTCGCCCCTGTCCTCAGCCACTTCTGAAGCCAGGCTGCAAACCTGCTAATTATAGCCGCTAAAGGATGAAGGTGTGACCTAAATAGTTATTTTAAGTCTGGAGCAGACTTGTGAGAACCACTGTGCAGAGAGAGCCGAGGCATTCGCAGCAGGACGGGGGTGGGGGGTGGGGGTTGGGGGCTGCAGAGCAGGCGAGCCGAGCTCAGACTGCAACACTGTTCAGATACTGTAAGACGACGACAGTTCAGAGTGAACTACAGCTTTGTCTCTATTGGACCATCTACCAAAGATGAAGGGACACAAAACTGTATTGGGAAACAATCCATGCTGGTTAGAAGATTAGATTATTTTAGATTATTTTACTGCAGAGAACTGGACGACCGCAAATCTAGGATTTCAGTGATGATGGAAAATCATAAATTTATAATTCTGGTTATTTATTCAGAAAAACTTTTTTTTTTTTTTTTTAGCTGTAGCTGCTTCGTTTCTCTGTATCACATCATCCATCAGAGTAAATGTAAGATAAAACATTAAAAGTTTTGAGACAATATAAAAGACTAAAACTTGCATTACTTACTCCACTACAAATTGTGACAGTGATAAATATTATAATCACTGACGACTGAGTAGGATGATAACGACTGGAAGCACTGCCGGTTTCATATTACGCTGCTGCTTTAATGTACTATGTACCCTATGTGGTAAACTTTAGCATATAACTAATATATTTATCTATGTTTTTTTATGTTTTCTTTGTATGTTCTGTGCATCTGATGTGTTTCATGCACCTGCAGCTGAAAGTTATACAGCAGTAATATCAGTCTCCTTTAAAAAACTTTTATCTGAATTAAAATAGGCGGCTGTACAAACTTCAACCGGTTTTGTATCTTCATGTTTTACAAGATACAACAAAATGTATGCAATTTTATGTGATATGTAAAAAGACTTTGTTGTTGCTTTTAAAACAAACAGGTTTTTTATACACAGCCATAAAACTAGAGTTTCTTGCTTCTAGGTACGGTTTACAATTTACAGAGAAATGACACTAATTCACAAACACAGGTTCTGAAATTTTCTGAATAAAGCTTATACATCCATAAACACAGCAGTGAGTTTTCTTCCATCATGACTACAAGTATTTCCTCTGCACGAACACTTCGCTCTTTAACAACACTCTCGCCAGTCTCTGACTGTTGAATACACGCTGCTTACACCGTTCCCCCGACCTAACACACTCTCCGCCTCCAGCGTTTCTTCTTTCCACACCTGAGAGCCCACTGACAGTGTCCCGGTACCACGCGTATCACTTAACCTCGTGTCAAAACACAGGTGTAATGTAAACCCAGGGAGCAGGCGAAGGTCCTGAGCTCATAAAAGACTGTGCGAGCTGGGAATAGCACCCTGCATGTAAGAGAGGCCCCTCGCCGAGAGCGTACAGCAGAGTACCGAGTTACTGCAGAGATGGGAGCTGGAAAACGGCCAGACACTGACACTGACAGAGGGGAAGACACACCTTCACCTCAGGGATCCACAGCACAACGAGGCAGAAATGTGACTCAGCGGTTATGAGAGACAGACAGTGACAGTTTAGGATAGAGGGTAAAAGAAAGAGGACAGTCGGTGCTCTTACCATGGCGTCCCGTATATCCGGAATCCCTTTATGGTGACGTCCGAGTCCTGCAGGTACACACAGTTTGTGAGGAGCGACTGGACATTGTCAAAGTCCTCTGGTTTGAGCTTGGAGACTGAGGGGAATCGGTAGTAATCCTGCTTGACCAGCTCAGCCATAAAGTCCTTATCAAAGGTCAGCTCGTGGTTCCCGGCGATCACCACTTTAAATTCATATGGAAGGCCACCTAGAAGAGACAAGAGAGACCGGGGAGAGGAGAAGGTGGTGAGCTGAAGGTCAGAATCCACATCCACATGTTGAGCTTTGCAGAACTTTCTTCTCACACTCAATAGGGTTCTCGTCGGCCAAGGATTTCTTCCTCTGACCTAAGCTGAAACAAACCCATTTGATAAAGAATACCTGGAAGATCCAGTATGTAGCTGCTAATGTCAGTTTTGTGCACAAGCCAACTGAACTGAACTGAACTGAACTGACCGGTTACATGATACAAGTGTGGACAGTTTTTGAGCAGGAATATCCACCATGAATTTAGTCTTTTTCATAATTAATCAGCTGCTGATACTGTTAAAACAGTTAAAACTCTAAGATCAACTCAAACTTTTTACATCGAAGCTAAATTTTTATGAACGTGATGACGCCTGCATCGTCACACGACGACCAATAAGCTGTGTTTTCCTGTTGCTGCAATCTGTGAAGATAGTTTCTTCTATCAGAGGTGGACATAACAAGTTTATTAAAAATTAAGAGGTTTGATCAATATATTATCCACCACCAGTTTTTGCACAGATCCTGTCCAAAAAAAATTTTAATATCCTGTGTCCTAGCTCCATGTTAGGGTTGCATAATGCGCTGTGTTTTATTATCACTGTAATAAAAGTCAAAGTAATATGAAATTATAGGAAATATAAGCATCAAGTGAATTCATACTGAGAACTATTTCAATCGTTCATTCAACTGAAAAATTAGCAATTAACGATTCTCTTAACCCAGAAGTGACTCAGCATTCCTGAGAAATTGAGACTTAATGAGGCAGATGAACAAAGTTTGACTTGTACATTTTTCTGAATCTGTATTTTTTCATATTTGGCCGAACGTGGTCAAATCAGTAAAGCATATTACTGAGAGTACATGGACTCTACAGAATGTGTTTCTAAAGTTGTTAAATTAACCCCTTTTTTTTTTTTTTTTTTTTTACAAACATAAAATTCACGATTAATTTCATTAAACTGCAAATTATTCTTAACATGCAACAAATTCTTCACACTGCAGATTTTGTCCCATTTTGTGCAGCTCTGCTCTCCTTCAAGGCAGAGCTGTATTTTATAAAATCACAAATGTGTTGTACTTCCCACCTGGTCCGTGTATTTCTACAGAAACAGCATGTTGTCTTAATATTTTTGTATATGGAGCACAGATACCGTCAGACGCTCCCCTGTATATCTAACCCTGAGCACAGATCAGGACTGGAGAGAAAACTCCCGATAAGTGGAGGGGAAAAATACCCTCCATTCAGAGAGGTTACAACCACAGCTGACGGCTCTGCTTGACCCCAGCGGACCACCGTCCATCTCTGCAGACACCAGGCGGCTGGAAAAGGCATGAACCTGAACTAAATACAGAAGAACATCTATTACGTTTCTCATCCCCTCATCTTTCAACTTCTGCTGTGCCCTTTTCGCTCTCCTCAGTTCCCCTTCGCCATCAAGAAACTGCCTTACTACTTTATTCCAGCTGATTGAGCACTCAACGAAAGGGTCTGGCCTTCATCACCCTTCCACTCTCGCTCTCTATTTCTCCTTTTTCGTTTTTTTTTAGGCTTCCTGCTGATTTTGTTCCAGTCGTCCTTCGGTCCTTCCTGTCTTTTTCTCCAGCCTGCTCTGTAGATGCTGCACAAGCTAATCCACAGGCTAATTTTATGTGTAGAGTTAAGTTAACAATAGCAACAGGACGAGTGGGTGCTAAGGGTGCTGCTGCACCCCCAACCTAGGCAGTATAGTTTACATCCGGGCTGCAATTAAACATGTTTTCATTATCGCTTAATCAACCGATTATTTTCTCTATTAATCGTTTGGTCTCCAAAATGTCAGAAAACAGCAACAATTTCCAATAACAAAGTGCTGCCATCTAATATGGCTGTGGCTCAGGAGGTAGAGCGGGTCGTCCACTACATGGAAGGTCAGTGGTTCAATTCCCGGCTCCTCCAGACCACATTTCAAAGTGTCATCGGGCAGTATACTGAATTTCTGGTAGAGGAGTGAGCTGTGCGGATGGGTTGATGTGGTTTCCAATGTAAAGCGCCTCAAGTGGTCGATAAGTTTATTAATTACAATTTAATTGCTTGTTTAGTCTGATCAACAGTCCGACAAAACACAAAGATTTTTGTTCAGTGTCAAATAAAACAAAGAAAAGCAGCAAATCCTCACAAGAAAGAAGCTGAACCAGGAATGTGCCCAAAATACTCAAGTTCAAATGTTATCTTCCCTTCAGAGGCGTGGCATCGACAGCAACACTTCCGTGCTATGCTAATGAATCCATCCTGATTACTAAAGCACATTTGTTAACATATGGTCATATTGTTTGGCTGACATTCTGTAATACAGGGCTGTCAGGAGGATACTCAATATACTGCATGGACCCAATGTTGTTGCTGTTGCCATGTGTTTTTGTTTGCATTTTATGAACCGAACGCAGCTTCACAGACTGAAAACGCTCATGTTTGGATTGATCACAGTCAACAATCACCAACAGATGGAAGCCTGTGTGAATGTGAACCTTACTTAGTCTCTAAACACGAGTGGGAAACTTGCAAACCGTGATTTTACAGGACCCCCCCCCCCCCCGACATATTTATGGAGAGAAACTGTACAAAAAAGCACTGAATGGTATGAAACCCTCACACATACACTGCAGGATTACTGGACCGATTTACAATTGAGACGCCTACATCCACCTACAACACAGAGTTTGACTGGCAGGAAGGTATTCAGCTCACCAACATTAGCTGCTCCCATTGTTCGCGAGGTGCTTTTGTCCATTTGTTGCTCTGCTCCGTGTTGCTGTGGCCGGTAACAGCAGAAGGTTGTGGTAGAAGCCATGAAGGAAAATTGAATAAAATGTCGAATAAAGAATCCAATAAGACATTTCTTTTTCTTTTTTTTTTTTTAAATAAAAGATGCTTTCAGCTTGTGATAGACAGTGAAAGAAAATGTATAACTGCAGTGTTCACTTGTGAAGTCAAGTTCACAATTGGACATAAAACTAATAGAAAGTGAATACACGAGAATTGAGTCAAAAATGCACCGGCTCAATGCAGAGACATTAAAAATTTCACTGCATCCATCTCATCCAAGTGTGTGTGTGTGTGTGTGTGTGTGTGCGAGTGTGTGAGTGTGTGAGGGAGAAAGTGTGTGTTCTCTAATGCTGAAAATGAAAGAATCATGGTTGCCTGGTCTATAAGTTTCATTCCCGCTGCTCTAAATTAGCTCTTGTCGCGTCTCAGGATCATAAATTCCAGGCTAACCTT
This sequence comes from Seriola dumerili, assembly GCF_002260705.1. Classification (NCBI taxonomy): domain Eukaryota; kingdom Metazoa; phylum Chordata; class Actinopteri; order Carangiformes; family Carangidae; genus Seriola; species Seriola dumerili. The sequence goes on from NW_019174266.1 coordinate 2,891,452, forward strand.
ATATGAGAGCGCCGTCTCTCAGTCCCCCAGCACTCTAACTGGATCACGCATCCATTTACACACATACACACTCACACCAAAGCGAATCATCCTCTCCAACACCAGGCTGGGAAAAAGGTGGCGAAAACATAATTACCATCAAACAACTCCATCTCCATTACTCCATTGGGAATTTTTACTGCTTTTTATTGCCACCATGATACGTCCTACAGAGGCGTGGTGCAGCGATACACCTAGATTTATTTTGTATTCTCCCCCCCACAAAATGGGGATATGAAAGAGAGTAAGAGAATCAAAACAGAGCTCTGAAGAACGAGAACTGTGTGTGTGCAGAGAAATGTTTTGTCATACCTCTCAAGAATGCAGTTCTTACATTTGTCATCGGTTTAACGTAAAAATAAAACCCATCAGAAAAGGTGTTTTTCCACAACGCACCACTAAAAATACACTTGTTCCAACCAGGAGTTTAATAAAAATCATACTCTACATCATGATTTAAAGTGGTGAATATCTTAGATAATTAAATTGTCCCCCCCCCCCCATCTCCTCTCTTGTCTTCTCATATTAATCCTTGAGGAAATATGGTGGAGCTGAATCAACACGTTTTGTAATTAGTGCAGAAGCAGCGAATACGCACTGGTTCTATAAAACAAACCTTTACTCATCAATCAATATTTAGATATTTGGATGATGTTGAAAACACCTGGAGGTAAAAAAAAAAAAAATATGCACCTGACAAACTGTCAAATTCACAAAAAACAACATCTGCCAAGAAAAACTTAAAAACTTTTAAAGCCAAAATACAGTGGATTCAGAAAGTGTTCGAACCGTTTCAAACCATGTGCTAAAAGTATTCAGAGGCTTTATTCAGTGCTCAGTTGAAGCATCTTTGGCAGTGATGACAGCATCAAGTCTTCTTTGGTATAAGTTACAAGCTTTGAACATCTGGATTTGGGGATTTCCTTCCATTCTTCTCTGCAGATCGTCTCAGGATCTGTCAGGTTGGATGGAGACCGTCAGTGGACGGATATTTTCAGGTCTCTGCAGAGATGTTCGATTGGGTCGCACCAGAATTTTTTTCATTTATCGTTCCCCAGATCTGTGCATCGACACAATCCCGTCTCCGAGCTCTGCAGACCTTCCTCCTCATGGCTTGGTTTTTTGCTCAGATCTGCACTGTCGGCTGTGAGACCTTTGGCTGTGAACCACAGGTGGACTCCAATCAAGGTGTGGAAACATCTCAAAGATGATCCAGCGAAACGGGAGGGACCTGAGCTTAACTGTCATAAAGAGTTTAAATACTTTTGTCAAGGTGATATTTCAGTTTTTACTTTTTAATAAATTAGCACATTTCTTTTTTTGAATTTTAACTTTTAGTACTGTGTGTAAGGGTCAGGGGTTACTCGTGCTTTGTGATTGGTTGGACAATGTCTATTTCAAATGATTTACTCAAACTGGAAGAAAAAAAACCCCACACACAAACACGCGCCTCTGGGAGCATCTTAAAGCGGGAGATCAGAGTCGGCGCTCTGCCATCAGACAGGCTGGGTCAGGGAAAGCTCGTTCCTCAGCATCGATCTCCAATGATATCCTCCAGGAGACCAAACAGCAGTCAATGGCCCGGACAAACTGCTGCCTCCTCCAGAGTCTGAGAGGAGCAGACGGAGGAGGCAGAGGGGGAGGAGGGGCAGCAGAGGAGCACAAACACATAACTCAGTTTGAAAAACCTCTAAATCTTCCACACCCTCCTCCACCTGCCAAATTTTTTTTCCTTTTTTTTTTAAAATTCTGCCTGGGAATCCAATTTAAACATCTTCTACATTAAAAAAAAAAACACTTTCACTTCCTACATACATGAAACTGCTTTAGCGCAGTGATTACATTTTGCTATGTAACTATTGATTTCTGTGAAGGTTTGTCTTTGGAGCCATTGCTCGTCTTCTTTTTGCAAACCTGACACAGGTGAAACACACACTCGCTCAATAGGTCCAACCTTTACTTTTCAAGAGATGCGACGTGAAAATCGCTGCACGTTTATTTTTCAAAAATCCCCCTGGTTGTTTTTAACAGCCAATTCTCTGCATTCAATATTGAATCACTGAAAGATTGTAAAAATGCTGTTCTTTGGATGAAGGTCCAGTGACTGTTATCAACAGGAAATCGATGAATATTTCAGGTTGGACCAGATGCCGACCATAAAAATGACAACCAATGATGATGACAGAAAATATGCAGCTTCACAACTTCCAAATGGACATGACTAGAATACAATACGACTGGAAAAACCTATTTTTGTTTCGCCACAGTTGAATCCCGGCGTATTTCAAGTTCTGAGCATGTCTGAGCAGTCGGTCCCTGCAGTGCTACCCTCATCTGTCATCCAGAAAAGCATCAAATTATTTAACGAATGTGTCTTTAAAATGCAATTTCTCCTTATGACTTTCATCCCACTGCTGCTTCTCTGACTCTGACTCAGTCTCTTCCTCTCTCAGAGTCACTCCGCCTTCATCAAACAGGAGAAAAACCAGCCTTGGAGAGAATATCCAACCTTTCACATGCGTAAAGCTCACAGCAGCATCGTACAAGCCACAACACAAATAAGCTAAACTTCCTCAGCCTGCAGGCTGCCGAGAGCCGTCTGCCCTCCGAATGGCAGAAACAAAAAGATACAGACCAACAAAACGTCAGCAAAACGTTTTCACTGACTGAAAAACTTCTACACTTTACAACCTAAAACAATTACTGTTACTGGAAGCTTTGTGTAAACAAATGGTAGCTATAGAAATCTTTAGCTCACGTCTGTCCAAGTCGACTTACGATTAGTGCATTTATCCAGCCTAAGAACATGAACTGGATCATTATAAAGACTCTTTTAAAACCCGACTGATGATCATGATACGACTTCGCTCTAATAATGTTATCACTTTCACTCTGAAAGTACAGCTGTATTCTCAGTATTTATTATTACTGTTATTTAGATTTTTCTGAAAATATTACGACTACAAAACTATTTTCATATTTATTTTAGCCTTTTTCTTGCGAAATCACAACTGCATTCTAATAATAATAATAAAACTTAAAACTTTCCGGCCTCATCTGTCCTCTGAGTTTGAGGTCCAGGTGTGCAGATTCACACATGCATCCTTCACTGGGACAATAACCGTCATTTTCCACTTTGCTCTGCATTGATTTCCAATTATGGGTGATATCACTGTTTTCACCCTGGCTTCACAAAGAGCGTGCGAACGCACACATATATATATACATATACACACACACACGTGATGTGACTGTGATGTGTGGAGATGGGTGGAGGAGTTTGATAGAAAAGGTGAGCGGTGCGTCGCCCTGGTGACACCAGGTGCTGTACTGAGGGGGGGCTGGCGCAGTAGGACACAGAGGAGGGAGAACTGGGACATTGCCTGCATGTGTGTATGAGTGTTAACCCTTCGTATATGTGCGTGTCTCAGGACAATTAAGGGCACAGCACCTGGCAGTACCTCAGAGGGTCAGCCTGACAAAATGGGTCCACTACTGTGACTGCCGACTACAAATCACATTCACAACTCATAAAACTGAAGCCTAAGATTTTAAAGAGCGACTGTACCTTTAAAACGATGTCAGGAGAATGCTGAGTTTGTTGAATCCGTTTGTTAACAAAGCAAATAAAACCTTTATCGGTATGCCACTGTTTTTAAGACGTTAAAATCTTGATGTTTTCATTTTTGAAACAATAGTTGAAAAGATGGCGACTCACTTTCAGCGTTTTAAATCTCAGGCCTGTTTTGGTTTTCACGCCCTCCAGAGCGGATACATGTGAAAACGAAGGTTGCGGTTGTAGTAACCATCCACGTGAGGAGGAAGAGGAGGTTTAACCATTCCAGTGCAGACTGTACAACAAACCTAAAAACACTGATGTGAATGTGGTTCTCAAATTTGCGTCTGCGTTAGTTTGAACACAGCCTCAAGAAGCAGGAAGTGGTGAGTTTGACGGGGCTGTGCACAAAGATGAGGATGGCAGCTAGTTTTTGGCTAAATTCTGTACTGAACACGACTGAACGTACTGACGGACGGTTGAGAAGTGGATTGTGTTGGAGGAGTGGTTTGAGAAGTTTCTATAGACGCCTGGATCCTTTTCGTTTTTTCTTTTTTTCTTCCTCTTTGGCTGTGAAAACTGGGTCAGTGTTGGAAGCCACTGTAACTGCTGTGAATCCAGACTGACTGTAGCTGCTGCCGTCTTTGGAGAGGGAAAACTTTGACAGCCACCTTTCAACTTCACAGCGGGTGAGTGTTTGATACTCAAAACAGATTTTGAGAGGAGTGTCGCTTTAAGCTAAGAGGGTTTAAATTTTTTTTTTTTTATTAAAGCCCTGAAACATCCCCACAGTTTTCTGTTTGCCGCTCTGTTGTTGTAATTATTCACCATTTAGTCTGAGAAATAGAACTTGGTTTTCATCAGCGTTAAATGAGAAATATTTTCACTAGGAATAAATGCGTTCCTCCCAGCAGAGAAAGTATGTCAATGGTTGGGGACTGAACCAGGATTTTTAAGGTTAGCACTGCCACCAAGCTCAGATCTTCTATTCCCTCTATACTTTGTCGACATCAAACCACTTCCTGTTTCTTGTGGTCCTCCTTCACATCCTCTTTCCCACTTTTCATCCACTTTTTTTTTTTTTTTTTTTGTGAAAGCATGAAAAGGCGTAGTGAATTTTCCTGTCGTCCACCGCGGCGCGCTGCAGCCCATGTTTATTTGCAGCCAGTGAGAGACATTAGATGTGACTGGCTAGTATCAGTTTTTTGCAGAAAGTTTTGTTTTGAGTTTAAAGATTATAAACTCACACAGATGTTTCTGTGCTTTGAATAGCACCAACCAGGACGAATCTGCATCTTTGTGTTGACTTTGCAACACTTTAAATTTAATGAAAGCAGCACAATGTCGAAAAAGACTGAGCGCAAAGTAAATTTAGAGTCTTTTGTTTCACCTGCCGAGGACGACTCCTCAGGCAAAGACAAATGAATTAAACATAAACAGAGGAATTCAAATGTGTAAAAAAGTAGCACACTTTTGAGTGGGAGTGTCAGACAGTGTGTGTGTGTGTGTGTGTGTGTGAGAATGTGTGAAACATGACTACATTAGTGAGACTGAAACACTTCAGAGTTGCTGTGAGCTCTCGCCTGGAGGGTCCACAGATGAAACACTGGCTGCTGGGACTAAAGCCAAACACACACACACACACACACACACACACACACACACACACACACACACACATAAAAAAAAAAAACACACACACTCGCACACAGCCTAGAGCTCCCACCCACAGCATGGGGCCAGAAGGAGAGGTCAAAGGTTAACTGAACCAGGGTGTTAGGTCAGAAGGGTTAAACTGGACACTTCAGCACAGCAGTTGGGGTCAACAGGGAAAGACGAGGAGGGTGTGCGTGTGTGTGTGTGTGTGTGTGTGGGGGGGGTCATTGTGTGGTCCAGTTACGGGTTATGCATGCAACATGTCTCATGCCTCTGCCCCTTCCCCCTGCCCATAACGGACCATGAATGTTAGTGGCGTGCGAGTGTGAAAGCGCCGCGTGCGCTCAGCAGCGTGTGTTAAGCAGCTTAGTACCTAGCCAGTCGTTGAACTTCTTAACCTCGGAGGGCAGGCCCAGCTCGGTGAAGTCGCCCATGTGCAGCAGCACATCGCCGTAGGGCATCTGGATGCCGTCCGTACGCGAGTGTGTGTCGGAAACACACACGAACCTGGTGTGTCCCGCCGGCTTGGGAGTGTCATACGGAATGGGGTCCACCCTGAAAAGACAGAGAGAGAGAGAGAGAGAGAGAGAGAGAGAGAGAGAGAGAGAGAGAGAGAGAGAGATGTTTAGAGTCAGGCTGCATCATACGAGTATGGACTTCAGGTCTGGACTTGTGTGCTGATTGAACAGGATTCAGACTAATTATTGACAATGCAATACATTTTCTAAAATCATTTTTTGCCCTTTCTTGCCCTTTATTGAATGGAGAGAGAGTAGACACAGTAAGGAAATTCATCAACAAAGTCAGTTAGTAAAGGTGTTTACACTGAACTTGAGAAGTTGTTGAAATAGTTCATAAACAATTTCCATCCTTGAGCTTGTTTGCAACCATCCTATTATCTCTATTAAAAAAAAAGTGAGTCCTTGGGTCGACTCCTTGCTGGCTGGATTCTTTGCTGCAAGTCATTCCCTTATTCTTTGTCCCCACATTTCCTGTCCATCTTAAACCGTTCTAGCATAAAAATGCCCCCCCCCCCCAAAAAAAACGAACAAAACAAAAAGCAAAAACTGTCTGTAGCACCTTAAATGTGACGTTCTCTTCATCCCTGTGGTCGCCTCACTCTGCACAGCTTTATGCTATCAGTTTAAAAAGTGATTTCTGACCCATGAAATCAAATCAGTCATCAGTCAAGTGTGTTTGATTCCATGTTGTCAACAACAAAAAGACCAAACTCAACCAATCACACAAGGCTCGAAATCTTCCACTTATTCATGAGATGTCTGCCCTTGGTTTTATAAATTTGAACATCACTCTCTGTAAAAAAGAAAAGAAAAGAAAAGAGCTGCAATTCAAAGAACGTGCCCCTTTTTCCGCTTTGTTATATTCTAAAAGGTGTGCTCGATAAGAGCAGATGGAAGCATATTTTTAGGAAACATATGATAATTTCATACCAGATAGCAGAAGGGCGCACAGGCAAAAAACAGGAACCTTAAAAAGATCATTTGTTGTTCAAAATAAATTACACAGTGCAGAGAGTAATGCATGCAGCAGAGCAAAAATGCATCTCAAAATAAAGAGGGGACATCACAACAGTGAAAAATGTGTATTCTGGTCTGGAAAACAACCAGCGCTCGGGTTGATTTGTGCACACAAGGAGGGAAATGGCTGTTTTGTGGCATCAGATTGGCTAAAGAGACAGTGAATTAAGGCATGCCTTGTCCTCTCTATCCATTATCTAAAGAAAAAACACTTAGACCCAAGTCTGGCTGGAAAAAGCCTTTTATTCAGCGTTTTTGTTCAATGTAAGCGTGTAAAAAAGAAGAAAACCTGTACTTTTTTCAGACTGAAAGGAAAGAGGGAAAAAAAAATCATCTTGTCTGTAATTGAAGTCTACAATGTGCAATCCTCCAGCACTCTGCCACTAGACCATTATTTCATTAGAAGGGATGTCACTCTGTCGACAACATCAGACACATAATCAACGCTGCAATCTCCAACCTGACAAGCGCACACACACACACACACACACACACACATACACACACACACATACACACACGTACACACAGAGTTAACTCACATGTGTGCACAAACATGGCATGGAAACAGCCAGAGAAGCAGATGAAATCAAAAGGTTTCAGACTGACGAAGACGTTATTAACGGAGATGGAGAAAATAGGCACCTTTGCACAAAAGAAAATCTTACTGGGAGGGAGGCAACATTGCATTTGAGGGGGTCTCATTTGGGAAGCAATTTTCCTGTTTTCCCATTTCTGTGTCATGTTGACCAGAATATTAAACTTGGACAGTCTTCACAAAGAGCCCGGGATCTGTCGTTGTTCTGTTTGCGAGTTGTAAGGTCTGTCGTCTGCAAGGTCATGTTAATGGTAAAGACGGTGGGAAAGCTGGTCTCTGACTGCAGCCACCATCTCTAGTGTGCAGACTGAAGTCCACCCAGCATCTGTTGTCACTGTCTGATCAGAGGTCTGCAGTAGGGGGTGGTCAATAATGATAAAATCTTCAATTATGGTACATAATTGGGTGAAAAATTAAACGAACAAAATCTTGATCTACCACAGGACTCTCTGGCTCTCTGAACTACAGTTTTGATGATGGTGTTGGAGAGTACTGTCTAACACGTCAATCTTCCACAGGTGTTCAGCAAGGTTGAAATCTGGTGACTATGAAGTTCGTGCCACATTAATTTTCATAAAACCGTTGCATTTCTCCTCTCATTTGTTCCAGTTTCATCTTAATTTGCCCTCATCTGCATGTTGTGTTTAAAGGTCCCACATTGTATAAAGGTAGATGTCCATGTGTTGTTTGATTATAGATCAGGTCTAGGTTCTATATTAATACTGTGAAAGTGTCAGAGCCTCAGTCCACAGAGAAATGCATACAGCCTGTATTCAGAAACTGAGCCTTAAAACCAGCCGTCAGGACTTCTGCAACTTTATGATGTCACAACAAAGCAGTCACCGCTCTCAGCAATGCCCAAAGCCCCGCCCACCTGGACCCACCATCCAACCTCACAGTTTCTAGTTAGTGTTTCCTTCCAACCTTGCAGGATTTGGTTTCTTCTGATTGGCCGACTGTTTTCTGAGAAGAGAGGCTCAGAGCCTCCTCTCCTCTGATTGGCTCACCGACCTCTTGTTGCCAGAGCTCCAAAGAGAAGCCTGAGAGAGGAGATGTAAAACTACACTAAGATAGTTTTTGGTTCTTAAAACCACAAATATATCTTCTCATGGATCAACACTTCAAATAAAACACAGAAGTGTTAAATATAAAATCTTTAAAGTAAGATTTCTGTTTTTGACTAAACCAGTAAATGAAATAATGGATCATGGATCTTCAACATACTGCACAAATCCTGTAAATGTACACTGTCACACTCACTGATTAACATCATTGACCACAGAGGCCTTATACAACCAGAGATATTAGAGGGGTAAGAGAGTGTGTGTCAGTAGAAACAGCACAGCAAAATCATATCGATAAATTAGCGTTGTCTCACTGTGTGTCACACAACTCTTGTCTGTTGCCGCTGAAGTCTAACCAACATTTGTAGTCGCCATCTGTGATCAGTAGCCACTGTCTGCAGCCTGTAAAGCAGCTGCACACACGTTGCATCGCGAGATCCCCGGGGGTCTGTTGTTTCTGCCTCTGCAAGACGGGATGAATTTCGAAGCTGCGAGCAAGAAGAGGCTGCTCAAAAAAAGAAAAAAAAAAACCTGATTGACATACTTGGCTCAGGCTGCGTTCAGACAGACAACAACACGGTCTGAAAAAAAATCCAGCCCCCTCATCAAACTGAATGAGGTGACTCTGTTGGTTGCCTCTTAAATGTGCATATTTTCTGGTTTCCTGTAGTCTTCTATGACAGTAAACTGAATAACTTTGGGTATTGAACCGTTGGTCAAACACCAGATGTTGCTGGGAATTCGTGAGGGAAATTTTTAACCATTTTCTTGCTTTTTTTTTTTTTTTTTTAATAGACGAATGATAAAATCGGATTAATCGATGAAAATAATCCCTAGTTGTGATGAAATCTTAATTCAATTTTAGATAATTGCCATTGAGATCCGTTTTAAAAGCAATAAACACTTCAACACATTAACCACTGGTACCTGAAGCAACACACCTCCACAGCCCCTTGCATTATTGTTTTTATATGCAAGGCTTTTTTCAGGCTGTTTTCCTGAGCAAGCACAGAAGAAACACTGCAGAGCTGCAAAACTTTGATGACGCTCAAAACTAATGTTTTCAAACGCTGCATCAGTCAGTTTTGCCGTCTAACATTTTGTGATTTTGACTGTTTTTCTGACAGTAAACAGTCACTGTTAATGGACGCTGGCCATCACCGATCACATCAGCCTCCAAGCTTTCCGTGTCTGTGGCCTTCGTTCTTCATTTCATTATGAGAGAACTTATAATCTAGTCAGATAACCACGGCTTGTATTTTGTCGTTGTTGGTCCTGTCCCTCCTTTAAAGCTCTTTCACAGCTTCAGCTGAGAGATCTCGGCTCAGCTCTGAGACACTGGGGCAGAGCAGAGCTTCTCAGCTGCCCCCAGCAGGCCTGGCCTCCATATTAAACACAATGGACAAAATGAAAAACTAGCTACAGAGATAATAACATTTACTATTGACTGTGTGCAGTAAATAAGTCTCTGTGTGCGCCCGCCCACACACTCACTCTCTCTCTCTCTCTCTCTCTCTCTCTCTCTCTCTCTCTCTCTCTCTCTCTCTCTCTCTCTCTCTCTCTCTCTCTCTCTCTCTCTCTCTCTCTCTCTCTCTCTCTCTCTCTCTCTCTCTCTCTCTCTCTCTCTCTCTCTCTCTCTCTCTCTCTCTCTCTCTCTCTCTCTCTCTCTAACTTGAGCCAGCAGAGCAGCACATACATTGCAGTGTAGCTGCTGATTAGATCTGGTGCTCTGTGGTGCCTGGACGTCATGCAGCTTTACAGGATTCGACAGTTCTCGTCATGGAGGAAGGACGAACACAGAACCACATGGGACGACAACACACACACACACACACACACACACACACACACACACACACACACACACACACACACACACACACACACACACACACACACACACACACACACACACACACACACACATCTACATATATATGCATGCACACAAGCATGCATATTAAAACAAAGCCAAGAGAAAAACAACCTCCATCTCCACTCCTTTGAGATTTAATCCACCAAGAGAATGTAAGTAAATACCAGCAGCCCCTATCAATTAAAGCAGGCCCAGGCCAAGAAACCTTCATGATAGTGCTGCATTGGTGTCACACACACACCACAAAGAGAGAGAGGGCCCCTGTCTTTCCTGTTAACATACGACTGTATAAGAATCCAGAGGTTCATTAGTAATGTATACAGGAGTTCAGGAGTTCAGCAGTGCAGCAGAGGCCTCTGATCTATTGTAAACGGAGACAGTGAAAATGAAAAAGTCTTCCTGCGCTCCGGCTGCAGGTAAAAGAATATTCTCCAGTGACAGACTGAACTGTGTTAGCATGAAGGTTCGTGTTAACATGTCTGAGCTCCGGCGTGACATCAGAGGGAAGACTGCGGAGGGAGAAAGAGCGGGAGGGGGGTGGGGGGTGGGAGAGGAGAAATGCTAATGCGCTCGAGGAGGGCAGCAGCACACTCTCAAATCCGCCATGACATTGGAGCTGACACAAAACCGAGGTCTGTGGCTGCAGAAATATCTGCTCGATGAAGAAACGTCTGTGATCATTCGACAGAGAAACCTCATTGCATCGACTTCTCCTCACCTCCGGCTGCAACATTCACAGCAAGAAATTAGCTTTAAGATTTCTGCTCAAAACCGTGATGGTTAAGTCGCATTCATCTGTGTCAGATTCAGGAAACAAAATTATACATCATTGCACTTCTGCAGCTGAGCATTCATTTTCACTTTGATTATGAAGTGCAGTATTTCTCGAGCTTGCACCAGCCACACAATCCTGTGTTCTTAATTACAAAAAAATCAGACAGAAGATGTTTCACGTTTGGCAACGAAAATGATTTTCCTCTCTTAAGAAAAAAAAGCCAGTTTGTTCTTGTTTTCTCAGAAAATGTCAAGCCTCTCTGCTGCCTTAACGTCTGAAGTTGTCATTTATTCAAATCACATAAAGTGGCAGATTTAAATGTTACTGGGGAAAAAACAACGAGGACTTTTATGAGAAATGAAAATGAAACACTTCAGTGTCATTTCACGACGTGATTATTAACATTAGATCCTGCAGGAATATCATAAAAAAAAAACCCTGTAGTCTCCGTAATTCACATAAAATAGCCCGTTTATAATACGATTGCTAAAATAAGACTGACAAGCTCGAGGTGGTTCCTGGATTAAATCCATACACAGCTACTGGTTACATGTGTCATATAGAACAGAAGTAAAAAAAATCAGCGTGGGAGAGGCGGGAGGAGGGAAAGGTGGAGTGCTCTCTGATGTCTGTAGGAGGATATTTCATTTGACTGAGCACACTTGGCTCCGTGGCCTTTTGGAAAAACACACAAGCAAATGGGGTCAAAGTTCAGCCTGAGCTTGCTTCTTCAAACGTGACACTTAACTCGCAGCAGATAAGAAGGTCGCTGTCTCTTGTCGCTCTCCGACTCCTCGTTTCTCTTTAAGGACGTCACATAATCACTGTGATTGATTGCAAGTTTTTTTTTCCTTCCTTTTTCTCTTTTGCTGAAAACTTCCCCGGTCTCCATAAACACATCGCGGCTGCTCGCTGCATGGCTCTCATCATTCTTCTTTTCAGTATTAGTTACATTTAAACCGAGCCATCCTTCCCTACAAGAGATAAGTTAATGTCTGCCTCTAATCTATAAATAGACCTGACCGAAGGAGTCGCTGCAGTACTGTAATATTTCAATGGTTTTAACTGTGAAATCCACCATTTTATTAAAGAAATGAATTAAAGACAAGGTAGAGACATGAGGCAGGTGAGGAGCTTGAGAGGTCACTGCTAACCCGTGTCTCTACTCTGTGAGGGTGTAACACCTCTTTCTCAAGCATCACTGAGCTCTTATAGTTATACATTTTAAGCTTTAAACGTTTGGGTGAGGTCAGCCCTGTTTAACTCATTTTACGAACGAATAAGGGGAAATTTAGCTGAAATAAAAATAACACTAAGCTGATTTCTCACCAGAAAGAGTTCATTGGAAACAAACCTCAACAGTTAAACTCTTTTATTATCTATACTGTAGGACTGTAGAAAACATAACCACACATTCTTCCCAGACAGACCACGTGCACGCTTGCATTGCCATCTTTAGATTTTTTTATTCTACTATTAATTAGTTAACAATAATATGCTACTAATTTGACAGACTGATCTTATTTCTCGTTATTTTTAGCACAGCTTTATACTGTACAAGTGCTATTAATAACACATAACGTTATATATTTAACTTAACAGGAGGCTTGAAAATACTCTCTGTATACACTACACGACTTAAAAGCACGTGGACGGTCAAGGAAAGAATGTGAAAACCTAAACATTACACCCTTAGCCATTCAAAAACCATGGTTCACTGATTCTTCAGCTTTAACAGGCTGCACTCTTCTAAGACATGTTGAACCTGGGGCTGCAGGGATTCGCTCCCATTCAGCCACAGGAGCATTAGTGAGGTCCAACACTGATGCTGGGTGATGAGCCCTGGCTCGGGTCCGGCATTCCAGTTCATCCCAAAGGTGCTGGATGGGATTGAGGTCTGGGCTCAGTGCAGATCAGTCCAGTTGCTCCACATTCTGTAGAGCTGGTTTTGTGCACGGGAGCGTTATCGTGTTGAAACTAGAAAGGACAAGCACAAGCTGGAAGCGCTCTATTGTTTAAAATATCACTGAGCGCTGCAGCTTGAAGAACAGTCTTACTTAGTGTAACATAGTATATTAAGGCTGGGTTGAATACGCTGATGCCCCCCCCCCCCCCAGTCCTGGCTGGGTTAATAAGGTCAACGACCTCTGAGCTGCCCACTTGTCTCAGACAGAAATGCATGTCAATCACAGTCCACTGTCTGTGTCCATCCATTTTATACCTGCCGCCACCTGCTGCGGGAGGATTAGCCTCCAGCTCCTCCTCCTCCTCCTCCTCCTCCTCCCTCCTTCTTGCTCCTTCCTTGTTAATGGAATTGCCCTGCTAATGATTTTTCATCAATGAGGCCACCAGCGGGGACACAGCCACCTAAACCCCCTCACAGGGGTCAAAGGGGAAACGTGGAAATAGACTGCTAATCAACTAAAGCTGACCTATCCATATGTGACAAACAGGGTCGAGACTCGTACTCGCTCAAATCAACAGCATGAAAATCAAAATCATGACTCTCCGTGACATCTTGCTTTCCTGAATTTGAGGAATATCTGCATGACAGAGGATCAGGGGAATTACTGTCCGGAAATCTGAGTTAGCTTCTGGTATAGCATGATGTTTCCAGTATAAATGTGTTTTTATTGCTTGAAACCATCTGTCAATCGATTAATTAGTCGACAAACAGAAAACTTATTAACAATTTTGACAACTGATCCGTTGGGCAAGTCATTTATTATTTCTTCTATCAGCATGTTTCCCTATTTCTGACACGACAGATGGATCAATCATTTTTTCCAGGGAGTTAAACTAGTTGAACTGTGATACAACATGGAGGAAATAATTTGTTCTTTTCACCTATTTAATGGGGAAGGCAAACATTTAAATACAGACAACCAGTTGTAAAAGTTAAATCTGTCTTATTGAGCTGACAGGGACAAATCACACCCTTTAGTGATCCCAGTTAAAATCATAGCAGCTGATTAAATGACTGTAAATGGACGTCTGTTCTTCAGTGCCTCCTTGGTGAAATCCACAACAAAGAGCGTCGGAGAAAATGTGATGTTTGTGTGTCGACTACAGTAAAAAAGAGTGGCAAATTTCAAAGCTAAATCACGGCTGAACTGGAGACAAAATACTGAGCTCACACTCCTTTTTTTAATCGCTCTTTTAGAAGAAACATCAAAACACAATGCTCCCCGTTTCCTGTCTATAACCTCTACATCAGTTCCCCCTCCCCCTCCTATAGACTCACACACACACACCGCTCACTCATCCACGGTGCAATACCATTTCTCCGAGAGGAGCAGAGAGAGCGCCTCTCTTATCTTCTGCGTTTCAGCTGTCTGCGCTAATTCAATAAACTTCAGAGGAACAAAATGAACACAGGAATAACGGAGAGGGGGGTGGGAGGCGGTGGAGGTGGTGGTGGTGGTGGTGGTGGTGGGGAAGGGGATTGCACAAGGGAGCGGAGAATGAGGCAAAGGTGGGAGAAGAGAACAAGAAAACAAGAAAACCCAACAGGAACATGGGGGCATGAGCACAAACAGAATCTAGATGCAGAACGATGGAAATTCACCAGAGAGGAGGGAAAACATGAAACACAGGATAGAAATATTCAAATGAGAATTGATTTTAAAGAAAATATGATGCCCCCCACCCCACCCCCCACACACAGACTCCATTTGTTCAGGCAGGGTGCGTCCTCGTCATCCCTCCCCGTTACTCCCCTCACAATGGCACACAAAGCCTGCACTGGAATATCAGCGCCGGAGAAACCTTCCGGCGCTGCGCTGGGAAATAAATTGCTTCTGCTAATGCCCCTTTCATTATGGCACAGCCCTTAATTGTGCTGCTGACAGTCCGCCTGGCTGCAGGCCTGATGGGAGGAAGACTGAGGAGATGGGCGCAAAGTGGCTCCTGGGGCCAAACGCCAACCAGCAGACTGGCTGGGAGGAAGGAAAAAAAAACAGGGGGGGGGGAGTGATGTTCACCTGAACAGACAACACGACTAACAACAAAGTAGAGGAAAAAACCATGACACATGCACTGAGTAGCACTGCGTCAAGTGAAGGTTTCGTACGACAGCAGTGAAACCGTTTGAGCAGCTCTTTTCACAGATTTTCTTGTATTCAGGTGATAATCGTGCTTTTAGAAGATATTCTCACACAATTAGGGCCGGGATACTGAACCAATGCTACCAAAAACTACTAAGTGTGTGCAAGTATGTAAGCTGGCAAACAGTGTCTGGTCAGATTCATAATCTTGTTTGCTCATTCTTTAAAGCAAAAATGGACTAAAACTGGTTTTATGTGGGTGAAATTCTTGTTCAGCTGCTTTTACTGTTTGAGGCTCCTTTTGTTTTTACACATTTTACACATGGCCTTTAACGCACAGATGTCTGCCTCCTGTGCAGCACACAACAAATACCTCCATCACAGCACCTGATGGAAGTCATGAAAATCCCCCCTCCCCCCCGCATTTCATTTTCATCAAGATCAATCAAATTCATGGCAAATGCTGGAAAATGTTTATGTTGAGTTTTTTGAGATGGAAACACTGTCCTGTCTCTGATCACTCACAGCGACTAACATCGTTTCTGAAGGTGGGACGCAATCACACATTTCTGAACACGTTACAGAAAACTTAAAGCGTCATGTAAAGAAATAAAACGATCCACATGTATTAGAAACGGACGCCGATGACCAGTAAACGCAAAACTAAACAGACTTTAAACTGCACAAACAGCCGGACTTGTCTCGTTGAGAAGTTGCAGGCTCAGACCACTTCACGTCTATTTCATGTCAAAGGGGAAGTGACATCATCGGGAGATCGTGCCCCGCGATGCCAGGCTCCGGGGGCTCAGAGGCCAAAATCTCAAAGACATCAAAAGGGCTTCAATCTAAAAAAACAGCAGACCTGTCCAATGTCAACTGTCACTTAACCCCCTCCCTCCCTCCTCCACCATCAACTCCACCACCACCTCCACCGTGCGGGCTCCAGCCGCAGGTCAGGGGTGGAGAGGGAACTTAATCAAGGGTTCTCTTGTTACAAAAGCCCCTCCACTCCTGCCGGCGAGCGGCAACAGGCCGACAGAAACAAAAGGCCGCGCGATGGGACTGGCTCTTTGTTCTCAGGGGAGCTGAAGCCTGACTGCTGCGCCTCCACAAACTGTTTGGGAGGAAAACAAGGGACGGAGGTGAGAGGTAAACATGAGGCTGCACAATTTATTCAAAACTTTTTTTTATTTTTTTTTAATGCATCACCGATTAATAATCATAGATTTTTTTCAGGCTGCTGAGGTGTTTTCAATTCCCGAAAAATCCTATTGTGCAACATCACTTGCTTGATAATCAGCCTGAGTTGTTATTTCATTTTCATTTCATTATTTAGTCAGACACTGCGTTCATGTTAGCCGTTTCATGTTTGGCAAAAGGGAAGGGAGCTTATTTTGCTCTCAGTCGGCTCCGGCGTCATTCAACGTCATTTCCACTCCGCACGACAGTGGTTTGCGAGGTTTACTTAAGGTTTGTTACGTTAATGTCGATTTGAGAGTAATTATTTATGTAATTTGACCTACAATAACCTGCAAAGCTGTGTCCATCTCATCCACACTTTGCGTTTGGCGTGGATTCTGGCACTGGAGCATAGACGCCTTAATCCTTAACCCTAAAAAGCTGACTGGCTCGGTGGTTTTTCCAACCTGTTTGACCTGTTTGAATCAATGAAGAAGAAAATCGAAGGTGGATGGGCAGAGATTTAAAAAGGTCTGCAAACCAGTGCGCCCAGTACAACGGACAAATCAGAACCATGTGATCCAAACAAAAGGTAAAAGGTGGAGAAGCAGCGGAGAAACTTCACACTAGGTATGTGGGAAAAATCAGAGCAACATTCAACAGAGGAAAAAAAATAAATAAATCTAACAGGTTACAGAACAAAACCTTGAGCATGTTTTAGTTCCTAAAAGTGGATCATCATCTGTCATCTGGAGACACTTTGGTTTTAAATCAGGCGACCACAAACATGAACAGACCCTGGTTGGAGTTTAGCTTCAGGTCGTAGCTGAACCACAGACTAATAAAATAACTGCATTGTAACAATTACAGCAAAACAGTAACAGAAAGGAGCCCCTGCAACTGTAATAAAAAAACAAAAACAAATGTTTGGGCTCAAATATGAAATTCAATAGTTATATTTCTTAAAACCAAGACAAATAAGTGTTATTTATAGCTATCCAACTATAACTCCAACACAGCAGAGCCTCGTCTGCATCAACGACTGGCTCGAGAACTCAAACAGCAGAAAGACGAAGCCAATGATCCACTAGAAAAAAGGCAGAAAAGTGGAGCTTTCTCTCGTTCGTGTTTCCATCAGATCTATTAGCACCAACTAACGCTGCGAGGAGAGGGCGAAGAGCTGACACTTCTGATGTGTTCAACAGTAGATTAGACAACACGGGGAGTTTAAAACATTTGAGTGCGAGTCACACTTTCAGTTTTTTCCACAATTAAATCGCCAATTATCTGAGCATTTTCATCTTCAAAGTGACCCCCCGCTGCTGAGGGGTTTGCACAAACAAGGTTTAACTTGTTTTCCAACAACAAGATACAAGGAGATACACAGGATCCTTTCTTGGACAGGAGGAGCAGTCCATTTGGTGTTTCAAGTGGAGTCACATGAGCAGGAGAGCTACTATTATCAACACAGAGATGGGAATGTCCTTTTTAATTATCATCCGAGCACCTCGACCGGGTTCCTCTGTCATGTGACTCTACATGCTAAGTATCTCCCCTCCCTCCGATACACAAACTCATCTGTGTGTGTGTGTGTGTGTGTGTGTGTGTGTGTGTGTGTGTGTGTGTGTTGGTGTGTGTTGTGTGTGTGTGTGGGGGGGGGGGTAGATTTTCTTGCAGAAATGAGTCATGTGCGTATACGGCACAGTCAGCTGTGAAACTCTTCCTGTTCCTCACACCGTGCAGAAACAAATCCTATA
Organism: Seriola dumerili; assembly: GCF_002260705.1. Classification (NCBI taxonomy): domain Eukaryota; kingdom Metazoa; phylum Chordata; class Actinopteri; order Carangiformes; family Carangidae; genus Seriola; species Seriola dumerili. The sequence continues at coordinate 2,909,536 of NW_019174266.1, forward strand.
AAAATCATAATTCCAAACTATTTCCTCGACCACATTTACAGCCCTGTTCCCCCTGCACCAAGAACAGGAAATAAAGCACATAAAAAATTAAAAGAAAAGAAATCCTCGGGGACGTTCATTAATAAAAACCAGAACGGTGTTAGGACGAATGTGTGAAGGCCGTGTTCTTCTTCTTCTTCTGCTGCTGTTTCCTCACCAGCTTGTGTCAGAATAACGTGTGTGTGGATGCAGGCGGCGGCGTCATTAAATGATTCATACTTATGAGCTCCTCAATTATTCAGAGGGCGGGAATAATTAACAAGGCATCTGGAGGAGAAGGAGTTTGTTAAATGTGGAATTTTTATTTGTGTGTGTGTGTGTGTGTGTGTGTGTGTGTGTGTGTGTGTAGGGGGGGGGGGGGGGGGGTGGTGTAAGAATTTTCATTTCCCTGCATCAAAATTAATGTATTACAGCTCAGGTGTCTTAAGTGAATTATGTTTAAATGATGAATAAATAACTACCTAAAAAGGAAACGAGCATTTAACACTGTATGTTTTCTCCTCCGTGTTTACAGGCGACTGTGTGAAGAATCACAGGCCGACGGAGCCGTTAGAAGATATTATAGGATGGAAGATGGACAACGCTCCATTCTGACTGGCTGCTTAGTGACCACATTGTTAAATCAGGCAACCACAACAACAGTGCTGCTCGCTCTGTGCCATATTACCAGTTCGCTCCCACTGGTGAAACTAACCACGGGTTCAACTTTAAACTGACTATTAACACTTAAAAACACCACAAATCTTTTTGCGGATATAACAAATTCATAACATTTGTGTTTTATTATATTATTAATTATATTCAAGTGTCCCTGTTTTCTCTTCCTCAAAACATTTAGTTTGTAGATAGAAATTCAGTCATTATAATTATAGATTTTGGGTCAATGCAGCAATGCAAGTTTCTGTACATTTCTGTCTTGTACTGAAAGTAAGGAGTTGTAACAGCTTTTATTTTGGCACTGAACCCTAAACTAAGATACATTATTAACATTGGCATTTAAACTTTTCAAAACATTTCCCAGCTCTATGGGAAACATCAAATTTAGTCCTGCGGTGTACGTCTTACAAAGATGGATTTAGTGCTTCTTAACACCCTGTTGACAAAACTCAGAGTTGAACTTCAGACAGATTTAAAACCTGAAATTCAAAAACAAAGCAGGAGGCAAAAACAAGCCGACTGTGAAACTAAAAAGGACAGATGAAGACACCGAGGTCCGAATTCACAAAATGACTTTTCAAAAAAGCTCAGACAGCTCTTAACTCAGCAGAGTCCCACTGTAGGTGCTATTTAAGAAAAACGAGCGAGGAACGGGCAACAACTTGGTGGACCATGTGGTTCTCTGGTCTCTCGGTAAAAATCCCAGCATTCTTCTTTGAGTGATTCAAAACTCGTGCAAGGAAGCACACGCACACATCAACACAAAAATACTTTTTGAGGTTTCCAAAAAGAAAAATCCCCAAATCTGCAGAGTTCAGGAATATGAAGCAGGATTTTGATAATTTAGTATGATCACCCTCCTGTATGGATACTGTTAAATCACAGTACACCTCTAATGACATAAACATGTCTGCCATCGCTGACCCTGGCAGGAGCGGGAAATCCGACTTGCTCCACTAACATGGTTTTCGTTGGCTCGCATGGTGCGCACATCCGGTGGGAATTAAATAGATGAACTCTCTAAAGGCGTTAATGGCATAATGCAGTTAAGTCACAGAGTGAGAAATGCAAACACATCTGCGATCAAGATAAACCGCAAACATCACCATCGCTGCGCAGTCTAATGCGGTGCGGTTTCGGATGTCTCTTCTGTCTTTACGGCGGCTAGAATGCTAAAATAACTGCTTTTATTTTTACAAAAATTTGTCCTGAAACAATTAGTCAATTAAGAATAAACTGCAGGCCATTTTGATGATTGATTAATCGTCAGTTTTCATCACTTTTTCTCTGTCTTCTGTCATTGCAGACTGAGCATCATTCAGCTTTAGACAGCAGACATCACCTTGGGCTGTGAGAAATTTCTTTGCACAATTTTCTGACATGTTTAAAGGCTCAACATGAAAAACACTCAGCAGAGTAACTGATAATGAAAATAATCAGTAGTTGCAGTGCTGGGATTTTTACTTGACCCCAGGAAATTAAATATTAAATCAAAATATTGCAATATTATTTAAGTCTAACCTTTTTCTGGAGTCCAATAACAGACTTTAAGACTTCTTTTGTGCTTAAATTTTCTAACTATTTAAGGGCTTACAGAAGTCTCGAAAACACTCCCAGATCTCCACATCTAGAGTCCCTTCGGTTTCAGCTCTGTGTCAGTTTGTCTGTCTGCATCTGTGTGTTGGGCCTTCCCCGTGTCTGGCCCAGATCCTGCTCAAATTGGATTCGAAGCCATTAGTGTCCCAACTCGAAGCATATGTTCCAAGTTGCTGAGCATTTCATTTCACGAGACGACGACGAGGGGGCTGAAAAAAGAAAAAGAAAAAAGAAAAAAAAAAAAAAAAAAAAAAAAACACAGACGGGCGCAGAAAAATAAACCAGACATAAACAGGGCTGGATTGAGTCTGTCGCTCACTTACAGACACAGAGAGACGTCCCATGCTCTGAAGAAAGCCCACTTTGACTTCAGGGTCACGTTCGTGTGTGTGTGTGTGTGTGTGTGTGTGTGTGTGTGTGTGTCGGTCCGAATGTGTCTGGCGCTACATGCATGTTTTCATATGTGGTTCAGAGAGCGATACCTTCGATGCAACACAAAAGGCGCTGCTGTACTCCATCACAGAAATCTAAATATTCTGTCTGAGAGTGGGGGGGTGGGGGGCTGGGGGGGGGCCATTAGAGCAAGGATTGTATTTCAAAAGGCGGGCAACCCCCTCACTTGATTTTTTTTTCTCTCTTTGCTTCCAGAAAAGCAACAACTTTATTTATGTCCAAATACTGTGGATGCAGTGAGAGAGGAACCTAGAGCAAGCCGGATCATTATCTCCCAAATCTAAACAAGCCTTTACTTTCCCAGAACAGAGCTTGTATTCTATAAGCACTTAAACATAGTGGGGGGATGGGCTTACAGGAGTGTGTGTGTGTGTGTGTGTGTGTGTGTGATCCCGGAGTTCCCAGTCTGAGTTTAAGAATGACAGAGTAAAACACTGCAGGCTCTGTGGAAGCCAGGAAACAGCCTAATGTATTTATCCAAACACATATCTGCTGAGAGGCCCCGCGGCTTCAACACATCCCCTTCCTACAGGGGCTTCACCTCCAAATACTACCAGTGAAAATGGGGACAAAAAAACTGCATGATACAGGCAAAAAAAAAAAATGTGCTAATTATCTACAAACATTTAAATTATTTGTTCCAGGTTTTTAGGAAATTTAACTGCATTTCTGCACCTTAGACACACTGTCGGTGTTTGTGTTTCTCAGAGCAGCAGAAGCTAGATGTTGTTTTCACTCCTCCTGCCCGACTCTTAATGTGTCCCTTTCACTAAATAAACCTAATAAACAGCTCTTTTTTTTACAGCCTCAATCTGTTCTTGTTTGTCGTCATCCGAAATAAAACGAAACTGTCTCCAGACGACAGCTGATGATCCACTAACAGAAACTTTTCTTTTCTTCAGGGTTTTCCCTCTCAAGCACCAGGTAGGTCCCACTTTGCTTGTTTCTCCATTTTCTCCACAAAGAAGTTTTATTTGATGTTCCTTTTATGCAACGTTAATCTGCTGCTTCTCTGGCTGAACTTCACTCACGGTCATCTGGAGCAACACTGCAGAGCAAAAGGCCAAGATGAGCCAGACTAAGACTTTCCAGGGAGCTGAACACAAAACCTGTCCCTGTCAGTCACAGCGGCATTAAATAATACATCCAAAAATAAACAGTCAAATTTAAGCAAAACTGGAACCCTGCAGATGTCATTCTGTCATACGTTACAAAGCTGCTCTATTATTTGCAATGTACAAAAAGAAAGATCAAACTTGAATCTATTCAGATGAACCCTGTGCTGTCTGGCATGTGGTTACCTTGATTCATACCGAACCATTCGGCCTGATTTATTGCCGTGTTGTCAACCATTAAAACGGACTGACGTAACACAAACTGCGAGGTGACCTTGTCTCCTTTTCCACATTCGAGGCGCCGACGCTCGCCGTGCAGGCGGCGCAGCTGAGGAATCCCAAAACAACACAGTGGCACAATAACGTGAACGCTGCCAACACCGGGAGGAAGGTAAGAGTCCCGTTCAGCTGTTTACATGATTCCATAATTTGACCATGTCCCCAAAATAATCCTGTTTACATGAATGTGATTATCCAGACAGAATTGTGGGAATCCGAGTGTCTGAGGTAAACAATATGTAAAAACAAAAAAACTCATCCACTTGTTTACCAGATGTTGTCAGTCCCCGGAGTGAAGCAGTGCGGCTGGTCGACTTTTGCTCTGCAGTCTGTATAGATCTCGCACTGCTGCCCAACTTTTCCTCTGGCTCCGATTTATCCAGCGTTCATGTGTCTGTGTTATCTCATTCTCTTACACATCATGTAACAAACTCCAGTTCAGAGTGTCGACCGCGCCAGCTGCCATCTTGGTTCACCTTGGGGCAGACTCAAATTCCCTGCCGCCTAAATGCAACACAATGAGCCGAGCGCACGTGCAACCTGACGGACGAATTGAAGCCAAAGAAACTCCCCTCACAATGATTTCTTACCGTCAATCTATATCTAATTTCACTCTGATTGGAAAACGTAATCATCCAAAAACAGATACGTTAACGTTATGTGGGCAAAGATATGTTTTTATTAACCGCTGATGTGTTTCAGGATCAAACAACTGACAGAGAAGTTTTAAACTTGTGCTAAAGAATTGGTCGTTAAGCAGTCAATCATCAGACTGTTTGCATCTTTTCTAAGCAGACCTGCCTCACCTGACAGTCTGTGATATCACCATTTTGTTTTTTTTTAAACTAGGACAACAATGGAAATAAGCTCCGAGCTTCACTGTAGTTTTACCCATAACAATTTAATTATATGTCAGGACTCGGGGATTTCAGAGTTGTGTTTACTGTACTGTCAGATCTATCTATAACAAAGACTACAATGGCACTTGTGTAGTTAATGCACAGTGTTTACACAGCCTCTTCTCATGTGCTACTTTGTACAACTTAAACCTCAAGTTGTTCTCATTTATGCAATCAGCTCCAACATGCTTCATCATTTCATTATTTTGGTTAAATATTTTATTTGTCTTTATTTTGTTGCACCTGCAATTTAGAAAATGCCAAAGCAGTAGGAGTGTGTGACTGCTTTTCTCCCAAAAAAAAAAAATCACGCATCTAAAAACAGCCAAATCAAACCACAATTACCCACAAAGAATAAAGTTCACCCGAAGAGCTAAATGAAATGAAGTGACAAACAAATCCTCTATGATGACTATGGAAACAGCAGGCAGGCAGCACTCTGGTGCTCCTCTTCAATCACTTCCTGTTCCTGCTGCAAGTTAACTTTTCACACGTCGCTCTGACTGAAAATAAAATGTCTTAAGCACAAACCGACAATCAGTCACAAACCTTTTATAAAAGCTCACAGCTGCTGTAATTGGGAGAGGACACAAAGCGAGCTGCAGCTCTGTGTTAATATCTGTCCACAGATAAAACACACAGCGTTCTGATGAGTGTGTGCGTGGCGGGGGCTGACGGGTCACAGCGCTCTGACCCACTAATGAGAGTCGGAGCGTAACCACATCAGACAAGAGCAACGCTAAGCAACTGGTCTTATAAATAAATAAAGAGAGCGCCCCAATGCGAAAAAAAGTGTTCATGCACCGCAATGACAACATGGCACAAACGATAACAGTCTCATAGCACGACCACAACGGACAGAGGCGAGCTGTCCGCGACACACAACAGGGAGGGAGAAACCACAAAGTCAGAAAAGCTTCTGATCAAATCTGTGCGAACCAGAGAAAGCATTTTGTTTTCAGTGCATGATCGTGTTTGTGCAAACACTGCATGATTGTCAAGCAACATGTTTCACCTGCCACACTCCCTATAAACTTCTTTAAACAGTCATATTTAATTTCCCCAAACGTTACACAGCACAGTTCAAACTGTTTTCGGTCTCTGCCTATTCTCAAAGTTTGTACTCAAGGGCCAACGTACACTCTCTGAGCTTGAGCCAATTAAATCAAAGTATAAACAAAGTCTCTGCATCAAAGAGGCTCCTGATTGGCTTCCTGTTGCACCTTAAAATGTCTGAATATCAGCTTTTTTTTTCAGTTTGTCGATTATATATTATTCATAAATGTGGTTGAAACTTCATACAAAACCAGCCTGACAACAGCTAAATGTAAAAGTGAAATAAAATTATCATAAAATTAATAAATTAGGACAAAGTAGACTTGGATGAGTGGACTCTTTAAAAGTTACATCTCTCATATATGGGATTTAAGACTGAAAATACACAGGATGGCGCATATGAATTTGCTTTTGCAGGTAATTTTGCAAGAGCATGTTAGTTTACTAGCTCATGGCAGATGATCTACAGCGTGTCCCAGTGTGTGTCAGTGTGTGCATCAAACTGCGTGCACTTACATGTGGACATGTGGAGGTTGGAAGCGGCTCTGGTTGATGTTGTAGTGTGTGAAGGCCTGTGTGGGGTTGGAGCTGTACTCGTCCACCGTGATGGTCACTTTGCCATGAGCCATCCTTCCACCGTTTGGACATGAGACGCCGTTCGTTCACCAGGATTCAGCAGCGAGCCGTGCAGCAGTCATCCTTCAGAGCCGCCCAAGAAGCCCAGGAAGTCTCCCAGCAGCAGCAGCAGCAGCAGCAGCAGCGACCCGGCCGACCGACTCGAACACGACACGCTGCAGTCTGCACCGACAGGAGCACAGAGAGACAGAGACACACACACACACACACACACATCAGCTGCTATAAAACACCACCACAAGGCACGCGCATACTTGTGAATGCACTGGTTGGGTAGTCTCTCATGTAACAAGAAATTAAAAACCTCCCAGAATACATTTCTACACATTTAAATTGTTCAAAAGGTTAAATGCACAAGCATCTAAACTAACATTAGGTGAGCTACAACGACTCAAACACAGAGCACACATCAAGAGAAGGGACTGAATCGTTCTCTAATGATTCATAATCACAACATTTACATACGTCTGTGTTGTACATATGTAACTACAGTTTTCCTGTTAGGCGTCAGAGAGCACAAACAGAAACACATTTGTTTGATTTGACTTAGGAAGAAACTAATCCCTGAAACACCTCATCAAACCATTCTTCACAAAATCCTAATTACAAAAAATGCAGTGAGGCAACTTAAAAACAATTAGCAGATTTACTCTACCTTTTCAAGACAATATGGCATTTCATTAAAAAGAATAAAAAAAATTGCTTGCTAGAAGTTTGCACAGAGCTATTCTTTCCAAAAAACTAAACACTGGACTGTTAAAGCGACAGTTTACAATCTGGAAGGCACATTGTTAACTGCTGCTCTGCTGCTCGTCTCCTGGTTGGTTTTTATGCAAACTAATACATTCAAATGTAAAAATGACTGCAGGCATTGGCCTCTAAGGCATCAGCCTGTTGAAATAAAATACACCGAGAAAGAAAAGCTGCAGGTATAATCTCTGCTGGAGTTTAAAATTGTTGCAAAGCCTTCGATAAGACAAGAAAAATTCTTCACAACGCTTGCATGAAAACGAGGTCTGCTTCCCTGCTGACAATTACCCCGAAAACATACAAAAAAAATAAAACAAAGATCTGCTTTTGTTATTCCAGGCCTGGTGCTCCAATTCTGAAATGAACCAGCAACAATTAATCTGCCAGCTGAACTGCTTTAGCACCTTTGCGTAACCGTACAATAACTACTAAATCAGGTAAAAATAAATAAATAAATAAAAACACACTTTCACTCCTAAAATCCTGGAAGGAAAAGCAGCTAAAATGCTGCGCGGTGTTGCATATTCAGAGCTCGCTCGCTCGCTCACTCACCGGGCTTGGCTGTGTGTCCCCCTTGCACCCTGAGCTTCCCTCCTGTCTGACCTCCCTGACTGATAGTAAAGTGGCCACTGTGGGCTTGACAGGCTTTATATACCAGACCTCCTGATGCAGCCACGAGCACAAGAGGAAGGAGAAAAAAAAAAAAAAAAGAGGAAATTTTTGCCCTCAATCTTACATGTCTATCATCTCTTTTGGAGGGAAATCAGCAGCTCCAGAGTTGATTTAATGGTTAAATCCTGTGATGCAGTGGTGAAAAGGAAAAAAAGAAAAAAGAAGAAGAAGAAGCTGTAACCTCCAGTTGTTGAATATCTTAAAAGCAAACAACCCTCAATTTAAACTAAAAAACTGTCCTATTTTCACAAAAACATTGATTTGTGTTTTCTGGGTCAACTGGATGCTTTTTCCTACTACGTGTGCTACGAATTGGAGTCAGAAAGATTTATGCCAGCCTAGAAAAAAAAAAAAGGTGGGTAAACTCAATTCCTGCACACACAAAAAACCCCCAGCTTAAACTGAGTTTAAGCATCTGCACAACACACTGCAAAGTTAAAATGACATTATCCCGACTTCAATGAATCCTTGCAAGAGACAAGTTTGCAGATCTTCCTGGGCCTTCCAAAGAAATTATTTCACTTCAGTTAAAAGCTGCCCCTGTCAAATGCCTTGCACACACTTAACCACAGCAATCATTTTCTCCCAAGGCAAAAATCTTAAACCTGAAGTAGGACTACTGCTGATGCTGCTGCCCGGAAAATGCGCTCTTTTTTTTTTTTTGTTGTACATGTAGGCCGAAAAGCTGAGGACGGATTTGTGTGCAGCATGCTTCACAGTTTCCTCGGTGTGTGCAGTCAGTGTGTGTGTGTGTGTGTATGTGTGTGTGTCGGGGCTGCTGAAACTCGCCTTGCTCGCCTGTCTGTCTCTACCTTATGGCTACAGTAGCAGCAACTAGCTCTCTAGCTTAGCCTGCTAAACCTGCCCTGGCTGTAGATTTTTATTATGCACGCTGTAGCTTCGCACTGTGCTGCTTTTCTTTAACCCGGGAGGAGGGGAGGGGGGGGGTTACACACACACACACACACACACTCACTCATTGTCGGTCCTGTCGTTGAATATACAGAGCGCCTATACACGCTATATAGCTAACTTCACGAGTAGAAATCACTCCGGTAAGCGGAGAGGGTAAAGGCGAATAAATTGACCCTTTCTGATACCATGCATATACACGATGTGTGCTATGCGCCGCTTGCTGTTAACACTGCTGCTTTGCAGAAATGTACACAAAAAAAAGAAAGGTCCGTGCAATCCTGAACTCTGCTCCTGGAATAATAAAGAAACACCCAAAGGTGGTCAGTGTCACAGCACCGCCGCGCTAACCTCCTGCTCTTCCTCGTAAATGACAAGCCACCTTTTAACCGACGGCTTTGTGTCAGGAATTTCTTTTTTTTTTCCTCCCCGTCTCCCCTCTTTCTCCCCTCCCTCCCTCTCTCTCTCCTCGGTTCTCAAAGCAAAGCGGAAAGGTTGCTCTACCTTCGTCGTGTGGGGTTGTTTTGTGCGTTTTTTTATCTGGCCGGAGAAAGAGTGTCGGGTCGGGGTCGCCCTCTACGCGGCGGCGGTGGCAGCAGCAGCGGCGGCGAAGGGACGCGGGTCCATGCGGCAGCAGCAGCGGAGCGGGCAGGTTCGTACGCGGCCGTCCAGGGGTTGCGGCAGTCTGGGCGGGTAGGGCAGAACCTTCGACCCGGCGGGACCTCGGCTGGCTCCTGTGGACAAGAAACCAGACAAGAGAGCGAGGGGAGAGAGCCGGAGAGGAGGGCGAGAGACACTGACAGACAACAGGGAGGGAGAGAGAGCAGCCTCGGTCTGACGGAGGGGGAGCCGGAGTGCAGTGAGTCGGAGCTGCCACTGGGGTCAGAGAGCAGAGAGAGCAGGAGCGAGCACAACCCCCCGCCACCTCCCGTGCGCGCGCCTTCACCGGCGGGCACACGCGCAGAGAGGCGCGAGAGGGAGAGGAGGCGGGGGGAGCTGGCGGGTGGGGGTGGGAGGGGGGGGGAGGAGTCCCGCTGTACCTCCGTGCAGCATTCACTTGCTGTCGGAAATGACACATTCCTATTGAGATACACCTCCACACAGTAGCAACTTTTTTTTTCTTTCTTTCTTTTTTTCTTTTTTAGCCAACTCCATCATTCCGACATCAACATACAGGAAATAAACAAAGCAGCAGACACGTATAAAATGATTGCAAGAAATGCAATTAAAAAATATACACTGCCATCTGTTAACCTAATTTTAGTGCATGTATGTTTTCTGAGAGATTAATAGTAAAGTTACAGTTTAAATTAGAGTTCAGGTACCTGTATAAACAAGCAACTGAATGTGAAAATGAGCAATTAAATTGTTTGCACTGCAGCTATTGATTCAATGAACACCAGCTTAGATGACTTTTCAAAACCTGGCAACCTGAATATGCTCTTATTAATGGCTTATTATTAATTTAAGTATTAGTAAATTATTTATTAAACACTAAGAAAGGCTGTAGTTACAACTTATAAACCCTTTATGAAGAGTGCCTCATGATAAAGTAGTATCATATCAGTTCAAACATCTTCTCGCCTAATGTGCACTTTCTCTTTGTTCAAAATTAGGCGCACACATGAGGTTTGAGTTCTCAAATTAGATAAAACCCCCAAGCCAGCCCATCAGCATCCATCCCCCCAGTTACTTTTATCATCCCTGGAGATAATGAGAGCAGAAACATCCACCCAGGCTCTTACATTGACTGTTTTCTCTCCGTGTTGCCCGTCTTTTGTGTGTCTTCTGCTGGCCCTGGAGAAAGGTGTTACAGTGGTACGTTTACTTCAGCCTGTGAGGCTTCATGACATGGCATAATAAGAAGGTTATTGATTTTATCCCATGAAATCTTATGCAGTATTCAATATTTTGGTTGCTGCACCTCGAACGCAGCGCACACTGGCTTATTTGTAAACCAGCATGCATGCCGTAACAAATTGATTGCCATGATGATAATGGACAGTAACAGCAAAATCGATGCATCTTTATTAGTAAATTGGACACTGGATAATTGGAGCACCTGAATTCCACATTCCCAATGTTTATTTGAGCATCAGCTAATATACAATATGTTCTTGTATGGAAACATTGTTCTGTGCAAATGTTGACCCGAAATATTTTCTCATAAGATCACAGATGTGTGGGAGAATGGCGCTAGAGTATAGAAGGTGTTGTAAAATCTATGATTAGAAGACAGCACGGTCCCTTTGGGTTCGCAAGTAAACAATACTAATGAGCACCTGTGGGAGTCCTTCACACAACCTGAAATGGGGCAACACAGTTTCCAAACTGGGAAAATCCTACAACTTGGATGACTGGACTTAAAAACAGCATCCTTATCATAGGGTTTAACTTGATCATTATCAATTCACTAAATTATAGATGAAGTCTGGGAGAAAGTTCATCTTGATCTTGTCTCACATGCATTGAAATGTACCATATTTGCTCAAAGAACCTTTATCCCAAACAAACAAACAAACAAACACACTTGAACTCATCATATGATTGTTGAGATTGGAGTCCGTCTTACATTACAGAGGTATATAGAGGTTTGATTCAAAACGAGGTATCTTGTATTTACAACAAGACACAAATTGACATACTTGCAACACTGCTGCTAAAAAAGGGTTGCTTACAAGTTTCCTGCCCTTTCAACAGCCCCTTATGTTCTTCTTCTGTAAATGGAGCCGGCTCAAGTGTCATCATGTGAATCTGGCTGCCACCTTGAAGAAATCAAGTTCAAGTGAATGAGAGCCAACACGTAAATAAATTAAGAATTAATTTAAATGCAATCCATTTAGGCTAACTGCATTCCTGTTGTACCACATGAGCTTCAGATTTGTTTTTGTGATAACATCAGTGGAAAGGATTTGCAGTTTGCGACTGTTTTCCCAATTACCACTGTGGGGGCAACTGGTTGGACTATATTCCTTATATTTTTTGAATGAATGAATGAATGAGTCGCTAGGATGTGGTCGTGTAGTTTGCAGTTTAACAGTTTGTAGCTGGCGACCAATCACAGTTGAAATGACGTCAGACACGCCAGCTGCAAGTTGTTGTCTGCGTCTGAAAAATGGAGTTGTCCCAAAGCTTCCATCAGGGTTAATGAAGCATCACATCTACATCACATTCACAACTGTACTCCACATGTGCATCACATATGCAAGGAATAAATAAAAACTGCTTTGAAATATACAAGGGCTAAAATGACTTAGCAGACCAGCTAATTTGTGTGCCCACTATTGTTTGTGCAGATCCAGCTCTCGTGTGTGGCGTCGAGCTCGCGTTGTCTATTTTCTCTCTGTGACTAAACTTTATGTTATCATGTCAAGCATAGCCTCTTGTTTTACTCGTTGTCCTCCAGTTAGCTGCTGTCTTTCAGTAGTATGAGCCATGTAGAAGAAGAAGTCCTGCATTGCCTGTACGAACAGGGGCAGGGGAGGCTATCAAATCTAAAGCAAAAAAATTAAATAAAAAATGAAGTAACATTAAAGTACTTAAAAAAAAAAAAGAGTACAATTGGGTAACTGTCCATCTTTGGTCCGTGCTGACTTTACCAAAATTAACTATTCATCAAAGTAATCACGGGTTAAACTGCCTACAGACAAACTTTAAATAATAGATGATGATTTAAATAGTGTCTCCTCTTTTCCTTTGCAGATTGACCATGGTGTTAGCGTGATATTGGATATTGAAGCTGTGCTGATATAGAAAATTACAGCCTATTAGGAGGAAACGCCACTCTTCTTCTCATCAGGTGCTCTTCATCTCCCCCTTTTGTCCATTTTTTTTTTTTTTTTCATATTTTAGGACCCTTCATTAAGGATTATCACTTAGATGAAAACTGATTCTGTTTATTACTTCATACATACAGTGCTCATTTCGCTCCACTCTGCTGTAATCCTTTAATCCTGTAAAGCCTATTACTAAATATTACTGCATGTTTTGGGTGTTTTGTGGCTGTCTCTGAGTACAGTATAAGGCCTTGCATGCAAGAGGAACGGAGCCATAAAAGACATGCAAAATAATTCTGGGAAATAATCAAGCTGATGTTCACAGCGTTGCACTGCATGCTCTGTAAAGTACGATGAAGCTCATAATTACAAATAGGTTTCTGTTTTTTCAGTTCTTAATTTATGAAACCTGTATATAGCACAACATTTACATAATATCATTCATTTAGAAAATACAATTGTATATCATAATAAATCATTTCCATTTCTTTCTCTGCAATATTTTCTCTTGAATGAAGATGAATGATAATGTTGAATTGCTGCCCATCACTGAGTTCAGCAGTGATTCGAATCAGTTAGGGGACAAAAAAAAAAAAGATGAAAGAATTAATTTGTCTGTGCCAAGGCTATACCTTTTTAATACACTGATGGGATTTTTGATGAGAAAAGGCTGCGTCGGACGGTCCATAATGGACTCATCTGAAGGGCTCTGCCACATTTACATGTCTGCCAGTTGAGGCAGAACTGGCTTTTTCTAATTTTACTGACATGCTTCAATTTCCCCGGCCCATCAGCACGCGCCCCACTGCCACAACAGCCCTACGAGTCATTTCCATTTGACTTTTCTCTTATCTGCGCAAAAAAAAGAAAAAAAAGAAAAAAAAAAAGCATTTCCATCTACTAGCCGGCGGGTGTTAATGTGAAAGCGGGGTTTAAATTTTATGTGGAGAGGCCACATTTAAACATCTGACCAGCGTTTGTTCTCCTGGCTGCATATAGAAAACTGATGATAGATAGGGGACCAAATGTCACAGAAGAAATGGCTTTTGCCACGAATGTTTTATTCAGCCCCGTGTCGCCGTGATCACATTTATACAATAGAAAATGTAAATGTTATGCAGAGTATTAAAAAAAACACTATATATTTTATGACCTTCTATAAAAGAGTAAAATGACTTTCCATCCAAAATAAGGCAGAAATGAAACACATATTTAATAGGAGTGGGAAATAGGAGTGTGAGTTCTTTCAGGAGGCAGAGGGTGATATTCACTTAACCTGCAGGCCGAGGCGCTTTCAGAGGCTCTAACCTGCACAGATTTACGCCTGTCTGTGGCAATGCCTGTCTTCCCCTGCATGTCATGTGGATAAATAAAAAGGAAGCCTGTCTGTCTGTCTGAGAGGTAGGAGTTGGGTTTTTTAAATGTTAATGTCATTCAGATTTATGGGAGACAGATAGATGGTTGCTGAGGCTATGGCGGGCTAGATGCTGTTTATGTCATTGAAATGCACACAGACAAAAATGTTTGCCCCTGAGCCTCAGCAGCACTCTGAAGACCGAGCCGCCACTAGCTCCAGGCTTGTGTTAAGAAATGAACACTTCTTTTTTTTTTTTTTTTTTTACTTTTTTTGCTCAGCCTGGTTGTTATCAGCTAGAGAAAAAATCAAAGCTATATACGAGTTAATTTTATTTGCACATAAAGTGCTTTTGTCCAGTGGAGCTTGAAGAGAAAGAGAGAGCAGCAGTGTAGGGGAGAAGAAAGGCAAAGGGAGAGCACACTGGCATGAAAGTGTATTAATTCTCCTCCCATTCTCCTGCTGTGTTGTGATAGACTGAGTAATATGCAGGCTCACTTTCTATGCCAAAGGCTAGACGAAGGCTCACAGGAGAGGACTCTCTGAGTCAGTCTCTCTCTGCCTCGCTTGCTTTCCGACTCTTTTTTTTTTTTTCCAGCTCTTTAAACTTTTGGCAACGTTAAACTGTAAAAATAAAACAATCACTCCATTTCCCCCTGAGATCCAGCTTTACCCATAACCATTCAACACAATCTGCCTACCTCCACTTCCTCTCTGTCTCCCTCCCTCCCTCCCTCCCTCGCTCTCTCTCTCTCTCTCTCTCTCTCTCTCTCTGCACGTATGTGAAGCGGTCGATACAGTATAAATTAGGAGAACGCTGAGCCACGCTGGCCTCCATGTGGAGTGCCTGTGTATTAAATCACGTTAATTGATTAGCTGAAGTTCAGAGGAGGACAACGCTGTATTGCACTCAGTCCTCAGCCGCTCTGTTAAAGTGACTCCTGCTCATTTCAGGTGACGACCTGAACACCTACACTCGCAATTAATCCACTGTCTGCGTTTTTTATTGCTCTGGTAACTTTCTCCATCCTCTGCTCCTGTTTGCCAAGAATCCTCATGTGCAACACCACAACTCCAAGCCTGAACTTAAATACTGCATTCTGTATCCTGCCTCCATACTATACACTACTTTCAACATATACATAAATATTTGTTAGGTTTACACAAAGAACGTCAGCGTTGCGGAATAAGTTTACTCCATTTTTGAGTGTGCTTTTGATGGACACCGGTGTCCACAGATTCAAACACAAAAACTCACAGCACAATAAATTGTTCACGTATCTTAAGAAACACAAAACAAAACCAGTAACCAACGAAAAAGCATTTGAAGCTCCTCAGTCATGGTCATCCAAGAAGGGACCAAGGGGCTTTGTTGGTGCACCAATTCCAGTTGCCCTCGATTCAACCCCTCTCGGATAACCATGACCTGGAGAGTCTTTCATCTTAGCAAGCATTTTGGGATGACCACCCCCCAGAGTGGTACGAGCGCATGACAGGGCAGCCAGGAAAATTCCAGACTACAGAAACTATCTGAGATGCTCACAACGCAGACTCGTACCAAACAGCCGACGTCTGGGTCAACCGAGTCCAGCTGCCCTCCATTCAACCCTTCTTGGAAAAAGCATTTGGCTTTATTGTCTTTACGTCGTCCAAGGTTGCACTTTGATTCATGGTTGTTGGCAAACATCCTGATAAATGCCCTTTGGTGCAAAATGGTAAGTATTTTAACTTATTATATGTTACTCGCAAAAACAGAATACTATAAAGATTAGTATACATTTAGTATTTACAAACAAAGCATATAATATGGAATTGGGACACGCTACGCTCTTAATATCTAGTCTAGATTAGAGGAATTAGTTAAACTGAAATGATGTAGCATGCACATCCAGCCGGAGAGTGGGGAGACGGTGCAGGACAGATTCAGCAACTCGCACACACTGAATTCATCAATTCCCTTAATATGTATCCTGCTGCTGTACATTTAATCAGTCATTCAATGCACCCACTATTTTTTCCATCTTTTCTTTTAAAATGAAAACGCAGCTCATTTAGGTTCCTGTTGCACATGAACAAATGGCAGGAGCTGCTTACTCTTGGACACATTTGCCCCAAAAAACACATGAGAAATAAATGGATCTCAAGAATCCACAGGGATTTGGTTCATGTTTCAGAGGAATATATTTGACTTAATATAGTTTGAGATGTTGCCTATATGCGTAAGATGGAGCCAATTTGTTAATTAATTAAGTTAATTAATTACATATTAAGATAATTTTCTCTTTTTTTGTCAGGGGCATTTTATTTCACTCCAGTGATTGATTGCAGTCTATATATGGATGAATATACAGTAACACCACCACAAACTATGACCCTGTGTGTGTGTGTGTGTGTGTGTGTGTGTGTGTGTGTGTGTGTGTGTGTGTCTGTTCATGTGCACCATGACACTAGTTTCTGATGGTCAGGCAGGGAGCGAGAGGACCAGGAGGGAATGATGACAGGACAAAAGCATGTCAGCGGGTCAGCTGGTCAGACAGTGAGGGCTGAACTTGCAGACACCGAGACTCACCCAGAAAACAGAGCGACAGAAAGAGGGCAGTGACATCGGCTAAAAGACAGTGAACCCAACAAGCACAGAGAGAGAGAGGGAGAGAGAGAGAGAGAGAGAGGAGGAGAAGACACTCGGGGAAGGGGAGGGGCTTTAGATTACTGGCACTTGGCCATTGTGGAATTTGAAAGCCAAAAAGCATCAACAGTGAACGTCAGATTTTTATGTCAGTTTCTTTCTAGAGCTGCCATTTTGTCGGCTTTTCCGGAGGTTGGAGCCTCCGTGGACCAAAATTGTCATGCAGCCTTTGGACCACAGAGGAGGTTTGAGCGTGGATGTATTATGAGAACTGTGCTGTGTCTGAAATCACTCCCATGGTGCATAATACTAACACTCAATAGTTTGTTCTACCGTCAATAATAAACTGAGATTCCGGACACTTATTAGCAGCATTGCATGGTGGGATTTAGAGCAAAAAGTAATTTGCAAGCTATAGACACTGATTTTCTTGACGCGGCTTTAACCAATATTTTTGCAATAACAATGTGTCAAATGACAATGTGAAAACAGAGTAACAGTGTGAAAGGGGGTCGGCTCAAAGTGATGCACTCTGGTTTGCAGCTCGGCTCGGCTGCACAGAGCTTTAATGTGAGTTTCAGCTTTTTTTTTTTATTTGTCTGGTCTGTAAATTTGCTAAGGCTGGTACACTGCTGTCAGCACAATCTGCATGTTTATTATTGTAACCATGACAACCAAGGTCCAGTACGTTGGAGGGAGATATCGCTCTGGTGTTGGTGGAGACCAAAAACTGAGCCAAACGGAAAGAGAATGGGCAGAAACACAACTCCAAATCAAAGCTAATGTTGTTTTGTAACTGCTGGTTGGTTGACCTACTTCATCGACTACACCACAACCCTTTTTGTATTCAGCAAAGTTTCACTGAGAGCAACGTGACTCTGTTCACACTCACACAGTCACACACATTCAAACCTGAAAGCTGCAACCACAGACAGATCTGTTCACCACTGAGCAGCTCCGGATAGCGTTAATTAAAATATCTGTTGCAAGTTGCAATAATGTTGACTCGTGTCAGTAAGATAAGATGTTCATTGATAATGTATTTCATTTGTTTTTCTGCCAAAATCTCACAATATAATATTGTGTTGCAAACACAATATCCACTTATAGCGGGTTGCAGTGCTGTTAAACCTTTTAATGGTTATGTTTTGTGACTCAGAGCACTTGGTGGAGGCAAGGGGAAGATTGTTGTCTTGGTTTAATACTGAAAATGCGACTTGAATTACAAAACACAATGTGAATATCAGCATTTAACAGAAACAACAGTCCTTTCCTAACCTGAACAAAAATCCTGGTCTTTGTACACCTGCCATCTACCTCCACTGTGTGACTCCCATGTGGTGGCTGAACATGGCTCTTCGCTCAAACTCAAAAAGCGCTGACTCTGAATATAACCTGGGCAGCAATTACATTTGTCAACACAATATAACTGGGAAAACAATTTAGTAATAAATAAACGTAATTCCTGGGAGACAGGGCAACAGCAGTATAATGAGAAAAAGTATTGTCGCTCTGATTTTTTTTTATCAATATAATCCAGAAACATCATAATTGTCCTAAAATGTTCATATTACATGTACAAAACATTTACATTTATATTTACTTATTTGGCAGATGCTCTTATCCACAGCCTTGGTGCAGCAGGGGAACCTAACGTAAGTACTAAGTCTTACATCTGCTCTACATCAAGTGTTGAAGTCGTCCAGAGATTCGTAGAGAGAGGGACGCTCCTGCTCTGATAGCATTTGGTAGCTTGTTGCCCCATCAGGGAACTACAGACAGGAACAGTCTGGTACGAGACTGTCTTGTGTGCAGGGATGGCGACGCCAGACGTCATTCATTGGAGGAACGCAGTGGCTGAGAAGGAGCATAAGGCTGTATGACTGAGTTCAAGTAGATGGCTGAAGACCCAGAAGACCCTCTGTAGGACTTGAATTTGATTCAGATGGCCATAGTCAGTGTAAGTTGGCGTGACGTGTGCCATTTTGGGCTGATAGAGGACCAGACGGGACGCCGCATTCTGGACCATCTGCAAAGTTTTCACTGTGCCCGCCAGAAGATCATTGCAGTAATCAGAAGGGAATTACTGACAACATATTTCATTAGTTTTTTTCCTATGATATAAACCACTTGGTTAAGGACAGAGTCTTGGTTAAATATTGAGAAACTCAACAGTGACACAAGACAGGGTGTATGTACTTTCTCTGTATGTAACCAAAACCGCAGTCTGTTGCTAACCAAAGTGTTTTTGTAGCAGAAGCCGAACCACACTTTTGTCAAAAAACCCGATTCCCAATCCAGAAGTGCAGCACTTTGTAAACCCACCATTAACCCTGAGCGCTTACGTCTGATTGCCAGTGACCGTAATCCAAGCAGCAAACACATGATGTTAGTCTTAGGATATAGGGCTGGCATTAGTGACTCTTCCTCTGAACGCACTTCACTCAAATAATCATGACTTTTCCAGAAATTTTTTACCAAAATTAAAATTCACAATAAATTAATAAAAAGATAATAAGAGCACCTGAAGGTGTCATGATAGAATATACATATATATTTTGAATTTCTTTTAATTGCAGTACCATGTTTGTTAGAAAGACTGATTTGTTTTGCTGTATCCAGTAATACTGCCATGATTTTGGGTAAGAAAGCAAACCCTTATAGCCTAGACCTTTTTTTTTTCTGGACTGGAAACAACCACTGTACGCTACATCAGAGGAACATACATTGTCTTGTATTGTCTGACCCCGGGAAGAAAAACTATGCTCAGAAGCAGCGTTTCCTCAGAAAAGTAGTTTCAGTCAAAACCCCATATTCATTTGTGGCTTCTACAACATACTGCCAAGGCTTTCTGGGAAACAGACTACATCATTATCTGAATTTGATACGGCCACTTAAAAGAAAGTGGTACACAAGAAAGTAAACTGAACATCACATCAGAGAAGTTTCATCTTTCCAAGCATGTTGTGAGCATTGATATTTATTTCACAGCACGCTGAAGCCAAGCGTCCAATCAGTATCCTCTATCAGAGGCGATCTGTGTGAGAGCTACCTGAGGGAGCCATTTGGTATTCCTTGTTTCAGACCTTGGAAGAGCGCAGTGCTTAACCTCCTGCAGCAGGCTGCATCTCAGTGTGGCGTGCATGAATGTGACCACCATGTTGGGTGCTGATAACCCACTACTTCTCTGAGTAAATGTATCCGCAGTGTGTGTGCGTGCGTTTGTGTGTCTGTGTGTGTGTGTGTGTGTGAGGTAGGTTCAGCAGTCTGGGATGTGGCGCTTCATTGCTCTGTTCCCTGCTGTGAAAGTTGATGGGGTTTCCCACCGAGGACGTGCGAAATGATCCTGGCAAGTGATTTGTGTGTGTGTGTGTGTGTGTGTGTGTGTGTGTGTGTGTGTGTGTGTGTGTGCGAGGGTGAGAGAGAGGTAGACTTTGCTGTGTAATGTGACATTATGTGTGTGTTACAATTATGTTTGAACAGGTAAGGCAGGAAGCGAGTCTGATTGAAAAACCGGGCTATGTGGTCTCACGCTGCGGCTCTCATTTTACCTCACAACTACTTCGAAACCCATTTGATTGCTGCTGTGTGACTCAATTCGATGTCTGCCAATTTTCTTTCTTAGCTCTACTTGCTCCAGTCACGCATCCCTCAGTGCCCTGGTGTAAGGTGTCCGTGAGAGCTCAACACACTGCATCTTAAATAAACACATGCAAATGGCTAAACACAAGCAAATATTCACAAACACACATTGTGTCGCATTTAGAATAGAAATCAAATCAAATCTGGGGAACACTAGAAATCCTTGACCACTCATCAGCGATGTTGGAAAATGAGTGAACAATATTTATTTTATTTTAACATCCCAATCACATGACCCCAACATCACTGATATTGAGGTTTCATCGGCGGATGTTAATCCGTTCACATCCCCCGGCCGTTCCACTTTCTAGGAAGTCTGGATCAGTGACGCACGGATCGCAATTATATAAAATTAACATTCTGATTAACAGTGGATGGGTTGCGGGTTGGTGAAATAATATATAATGTATGAGGAAAATATTAATCACATTCTCTAAAATGTGAAAATATTTCAAACCTAATTTTTCACCAGACACGAATGTCTGGATTCCTGAACTCGTTATGATTTGTTATTTATTTTGGGCAATGGCCAAAGGTTATTATGAGCTTTTAAAGTTATACTACGTAACTTTTCCACATTAAAAATGTCTAAAAATGACTACAGCTATGTTATATATTTTGAGTTGGATACCAAATGTTTCCAGCAGTTCTCAAACCTAGAGAAATATGTGATTTTAATCATGATAGTCATAGCTGAAAATATACTTTTATCTAGTTCCGTTTACAGTGGAGAAGAGGAGACCTCTGCGGACGATTTTTCTGCTGGTGAAAACCTCCTGAACGATTTGACACTGAAGGAATCCAAACCGGGAGAATCTTACAGCAATGGTGGTGAAGACAGCAACTCCCACGATATTTTATGACGTCGTCCTGAGAGACTCCTAGTGGCAGAAGTTAAATACTGTGCGTTTAAATAGTTTGTGTCCAGGAAGTAGCGGTGACATTCAGAATTTAAATGTCAGCCTGTGCTCAGGCTTTTGGGGAAATATCTGTTGCTATTTTCATTTTACCAAAAGAGATTTTTTTTTAATTTAATGGCATTCTACTTCATCGGGGCGTAATATCCCACTGAGCAATGATGGTAATGTTTGATCGGGTGCGGGTCTATGGATTATTCATGCATTCGGATGATGTCAGTGCCGATACGCGCATCACTAGTCTGGATTTACGATCACTGTCATCCGACTCTGAGTGGATGTTTATAAGCCAATCACAGTGTACCACATCATCTCAAGTGGACTGCAGCGGAGCCACACCCCCCTTTCTCAAGCATGCGTGGCCAAACACGAGGCCTTTTTCACGTCACAACAAAATGAACGATGTCTGATTTCCATTCAGCTCCTGGTACCGTCCATGCTGCTGTCGTGACTTACTGGGAAAACTGCATAGAACAGATTCAGATGATGAACCTGCTTGGATCCAACTGGGACGCATTGACACACAGACCTGAATACGAATGGGATCCTATCCTGTAGTTTGGACCCGGTCTGATTCAGGTCTTAGCTTGGGTCTCTCAAGTGGACACAGTATCTTCTCTTTCACTTCATGCACTGTACATAAACCTGCATTCTTCTGTTTCAAGATGTTTGTTTGTGGTGATTAATGTGTGAATGAAGTGACCGCTCCCTCTGCGCCTCCTGATGGAGTGGATGGTGTTTTCATTTGACTAAACACTGTCAGTGTTTTCTGGAGGAGAG
>NW_019174266.1:2931719-3000790 GCF_002260705.1 Seriola dumerili
TCTGTTTCAAGATGTTTGTTTGTGGTGATTAATGTGTGAATGAAGTGACCGCTCCCTCTGCGCCTCCTGATGGAGTGGATGGTGTTTTCATTTGACTAAACACTGTCAGTGTTTTCTGGAGGGGGGGGGCGATCAGGTGGGGAGGTGTGGCGAGCCCAGAACGGAGAGTCCGCCTGACGCTGTATGTTTTATCTTCTGTCACTGAGCTTTCAGCACCGCGCTCCGCCTTCCAATGATTTACTGTCGCACACCAGCCTCGTCACTGCACCGGGGGAGTGTGTGAATGTGTGTGAATGTGTGTGTGTGTGTGTGTGTGTGAGTGTGTAATACAGCACCAGTAGAAATTGATGGTGTGAGATATATGAGAACAGAATGATGTACGAAATGTCTGTTCAGGAAAAACTAATTATGTCCCGAAAAGTTAATTTAATCGACATCTATAAAACACACACTATCTTGTACCAGTCTTGATACAGTTTTGGAATTAGATTTGATTTCATGCTATTAAAGAAGAAATCCTCCCTAACAGAGAATCCTCATCTCATTTCTATAAAATAGCGCAACTCAGTTACTGTATAATTAATGAATTTGAAACGATCTTTCATTAAACTGAAGGACAGAGAGACGGACTGCGGTGATGATGTCATTCAGAGACAAAAATCCTGGAGCTCCTCCATGGACGGTGAATAATGGAACAACCGCAAGGACACTGTGACAGCAGCCATAGTGGTTTTACTGGGATAACCCCTCCATTCAAATAAAACTCACTGGTATGGAACAGAGGGGAGAAGTGCGTGGGCAGGGTCCAGGAAGTAACAGTTCATTTTAATTTTCCCCAGATTCATTGTTAGCTTTTCGAAACTCTCAGATGAGTCTGAATCAACAGAACAAACTATTAGCTGCTACATACAAAAATGATTATGATTCATTATGAAAATATATATAAAAAAAGGTACATTGTCTTCATGATTGCTCTAGAAAATCAATTTACTCTCAGTCCAGACCGCGATGCAGCAAACTGTAAGTGAGTTTTGTTAAATTTACTGGATAAAATCAGCAATTTGAAATAGTAATTATACATTTTAATGAGCGAACTACACACAAGCTACAAGTGGTGTTTAAGATGAAATATAAAAGTGCCACTCTCATCTGTCACTACTGTACAAAGTGAAGTCCCAGAATACATTTCTAAATTGCTGTATCAGTTTACGAATTAAGAGGATAATTTCATCAAGGGTCTTATTTTCATGGTTTTGGCCATCAGTTACCCGTCCTATCCTGAGATTGGAGAACTACGGTGGCCCTGAGAGCTCAATGCACTGCAACTTAAGAAAACACATGCAATTTTACAACACATGTGCTGCAAATACTCACAACACAACCAAATACGCAGACGCGCTGGCCGCTCAGGGCCACCGCAGAGAAACACAGCAGCATCACTACAAGCGGTTCTCACAGGCTGAGCAGTCACACAGTCAGTCAGGCCGTAAACAGGCAGACAATCTACAGTAAATCACTTTAGTGAAACAGTTTTTCAGTGACAGTTTTGGGAATTATTTTACTGTTCACTCGTCTGATCCTGTGAGCGCTCAAGTTGTTTTGACCCATTTCATTTCTTCGAGTGATGCCGTCGTGGGAATTATTACTGATAGAAATTAAAATAGTAACAAACTGGAATCATCCTCCCGAGCATAAAATTCAACATTTTCTATCTGCTTGTTAGTTTTGGAGTATTTACTTGTTTCTATTATATCATCTGACAAAACTGACATTTTTAACAGACGACTCGTTTATATTCCTTTGCTTATTTGAACCGAGGAACATGAACTGAACGCAGGTACTTGCTCTTTGTCATTGTTCTTGCACCTGTTTCTGTCCTGTTCAATTATTACCACAGCCAGGCCAGGGAGGTTATGTTTTTTGGTCTGTTTTTTGTTTATTTGTTTGTTTGTCAGCAGGATTATGTTAAAAGTACTGAACCTATTTGTACCAAACTTGGTGCAGGGATGGGGAAGAACCCATTACGTTTTGGTGCCGATGGTTAAAGGGGGAGGATCCAGGGCGACGCTTTCATCAGTTTCTCAGGAAGTAAGATTAGGATCTTAACGTAAAAATATCAGACAGATTTCAGATTCATGACTTTTTTCAATTCACAGACTACTACTTACTATTCTTTTCTTTTTCTATTATGATAGCTAGACAGACATGTGTAGGATAGTTTGGCCTTCGCAGAGGTATGCACTCTACTAGGGGCCATTCTAGTTTTAATTGTGAAGCACTTAAGTTTTGAAAAGTGCTTTATAACAAAATAAATCCTTGCTTACATTCAAAGTTTTGATCAATTCAGGGACGACGGTGCAGTTTTGTTCCTGTAGTTTGTCATTTCTTGTATCAAAAACTGGCCAAGAGTTTCAACATGTAGAGAAATTGTTTTGTTGTTTGCAGAAACTCACAGAGAAAGTCACTGTTTTGGAACAACACAAGTTCTTTCTTAAGGTGGATTTCACCTTTAATGACAATAGAAATAGAAATTAAAATTGTAATAAACTGGAATTATCCTCCAAAGCATAAAACAGAGTTTCTACATTTGCTATGTGCTTGTTAACTTTGGAACAGTTTACTTATTTCTAATATATCATCCAACAAAACTGACATTTTTTTTAAATTTAACACCATTTTTTAAGGTGGATTTCATCTGTAATGAATTTAACATAATATATATTTGATGCAGTATATAATTTTGGAAGGAAACAAGCCTCATATGGCATTTTAATGTTTGTATACAGATGTACCGGAATGGTATGTGACTACGTTTCCTCGCACACATGTTGCACGTAAAGCGTGCGATACTGTAACTAAGTGCATTCAGGTTTTCTCTCCACACATGTATGTTTGGCACACGCTGTCAACATGAACTCTTCCTCCCTGGTTTCCAGTGAATCCGATCGGCTGCCCAGCCCCCATGAAGGAGATTACACAAATTTATGCAAAGCCTGTAAATGATTTATACTGCAGAGCACAACAAAGGGCTTTTTTTTACAACACCGCGGACAAGACAAGGAGAGAGAGAGAGAGCAAGAGACACTGAGACCTGCAGTAATCCTCACATTCACCACCGCATACGTCTTACTGTGCCACTGCCAGCACAAGACGCACAATGAAAATGATGGAATTTGTCCTTTTTTTTTTTATATATTATCTAAACTAAAAATGCAACGAAGTGCATTACGCCCTTTTTCCTGCACACAGAGCAGCTATTGTGGCCAATTCCTCTGCCGTGCAGCGATGGTGGAGCTCCATTCAGGTGCACAGCACTTACTGTTGGCCTTGGGTCTATGTTTAGACAGAGCTTTTAAGCACTCTCATGTCTTGTGCTCACTGCAAAATCAAACAGTGTATGTGTGCATGTGTGTGTATTTGTTGTGTGTGTGTCTGCGTGCCATACTTTATGTTTGTATTAAGTGGGAGTTTTTCTCTTTTTTTTTTTTTATCAGTAGGGGATAAAAGGCAGGAATGTATTTGAGCTCTTCCCACCTCCGATGGCAGTGTCACCCCCTCACCCCCAAGGATCCAACGCGTGGCCGGGTTTATACACTATTCATAAAGAACACTGTGTGGGAGAAAAATGGGCCCATTATTTCCCAGCAAAAATGGGATGTATTTGTTTTGTGGCCCTGAGTGCAGTGCAGTGGCAGTGGCTTTGTACGCATCTGTGTGTGTGTATTTATGCGAGTCACATACACAACATGTTTGCACGTTTAGACCGTTATAGTATGTATCATGCAGTCAGCTGAAGGCCATGTGGAAACAATGCATGGACTGTACATTTTATGTAAATTATCCATATGGACAGGAGGAATTTTTACAGCCAACCTGTGCTCATTCAGGCATTTGAGTGTTGTACAGAGATGATCTTTCAAGTAATAGTCAGGCCGTTTTCTTAAGAAATGTGTTCGCTTACAGTTGTGTTCAGTTGTGTGTTTTCATTACAGAAATACAGAGACACATTTAGCCTAGCTTAGCACAATACCTGCAGGGCAAGCTATAGTCCCAGTTTTAAAAAGAAGTGCCTTTTTGGAACAACAACACTCCATGTCATTTACATGTTTCATCCTGTTAACTAGCGTCCAGGACAGGAAATTACAGATGTAAAATATACAAGTTAGGTTTAGAAGACAATAAATAAAATTAGGTTAAAAGAGCGAGTTTTAATTTGATACCAACCAGATCACGATATAAATAATCTGATGTAATATCATGTAAGGCAGAGAAAATCTTCCATGATTTACTGTACGGGGTGAATGCTTTCTGAACAGGCCACTTCTGAATATGTTTTGCACACATGCAATCAACATCAGCAGAGATGCAAATATATACTTCACTAAGAAGAGTAGTCATGTGCCCAGGATGTGCTCTAACATGTAATGGACCCATTACAACCCTACTGGCACTGAACTTTGTGACTTTGTGTTGCAGTATCCGATACTAAAGGGATCGATCTGCCCACCTCTAATAAAAACACCAGAACCATGCATGACTTGGGTTGCAGTCCTTGGGTCGGTAACTTTAGCAAACTCACCAAAAATACCCCGAAAGCTCGCCTGGTTTTTGTTCGGAGCGATAAGAACTGGACCTCTGAGACGTTGCTTTCCGACACTGGGGTCAGAGGTCATCGTCGAAAAAAGTGTGTAGTTCAGTGTTTCAAGCTTAGAGTTGTTGGAAAACTCCTGTGACAGATTTAGGATGGGAATTTCCCAGCCCTGACCATGTAACAGCAACATCCCCCATCACTCCCCGTCTCCCCTCGTTTCGTGTCTGCTCTGTAATTCTGGCATCCTGACTCCAACACTTCAACTTGATTGAGGACTGGAGAGAACATATGGAGGCTCTGAGTGCGTTTGCCCTCCTGATTTCTCTAAACCTACCTACTGTGGTTCTGACTACGCCCTCCCTGAACCCCTGCTGGCTCCCGGGCCACAGCTTTGGGAAAGCCTGCCTCAGGTCAGCGGTCCTTCCCAGCGTCAGTGCTGCATGTTTGCCTCCAGTCCTGAACACTACCATTGCTGTCCGATGGACTGTGTCCACCCCCACCACTTCCAGCTCCAGTCCATACACTGTTACCAGGTGCTGAGCCCCCCCACTGTCTCCTCTGCTCCGTCACCCCTCCTCTCCCCTCCGCCCCTTTAACCCTGTCTTTCAGACGGTATTGTCTGGACGAACAATGGAGTCATTGTTACCTCAAGGTGGCGCATTGTAAGGGGTGTTCACAAGAGGCTGCAGAGGTGACCCTGACAGTGTAACTCAGCACCCCCCTCACCTCCCCACACACACACACACACACACACACACACACACACGGTACACATGGTTCCCAAACTTTGCCGCTCTATTAGGGCTTCAGGTCACAGGGGACATCCAAGGTGGGGAGCAGCGTGCCTGTCCTACAGCACAGTGTGTTCACATTTACTATTACTGAGCACCCTTGAATGATATTCACACATACGCAGAAACATTTAAACAAATATATTTTTACTGCGTGTTCTCACTCTCTATCCAAGGAATAGAAAATGAAGCTTCTTAAAAAAAAGATGCTCTCCGGAGGGAATCTTCCAGAAATTGCTGACGTGTCCTCTCCCACTCTTGAAACTGAAAGCACAGACTCATTTGAAAGGTTCACCTTGACTTACCATACACTTATTTTTTTTTTGTTTACGTGGAGGTCTCTCAAGTTCTGTGAACAGTTTTCATTAGTAACTACTTTCTACCAAAGAACAAATCCCTTCCCTCCTGCTCATGCTGCCCATGTTTCTAGTTTAATACACTCTATGTGTCTCTGAACTGCTGAGACTCTCTCATGTAATCTTGAATAAAAATCCTCAGCCACCTCCTGGGGGGAACTTCAGGTGTTCACAGACTAGATAGGATATACAGAATAATCCCTCCAGCGTGTGAGCCTGGTCTTTTTGAAGTTGGACATGCCCAGAATTACTGCATTAATCATGATTAACAGCCCAGATTTCCTAAACTTGCTCCTCTTTAAAAGACCCGTCAGTTTGTATGAATGAGTAAGAGAGACCTTCTCCAGATTGGGGAAACAGATTAGAGACGTTTGCAGGTAAGAAATGGGACCAGGCCACCATGTGAACTCCTCACTACATGGACAGGTGCAGGAAAGACTGACCGGTGGCTTTGCTAAGCTAATTATGTATTCATTAAATATAAAAGGTAAGTAAAACAGAAAAGCCTTTGTGTAGTGTATTGTGTTTTAATGAAAATGAAAACTGACTGCTTTAATCACAATGTACATGTAAAGGTTCAACTAGGGACAAAAGTTGTAAATTAGCAATAGCTATAAACTCTCTGTGCAACACATCAGTTTCATGCTCTGTATTGGAACTATTTTAAATTGCATCGTCCCTGTTGGAGGAATAAATAAAGGGTCTTCAGTTGTTCTGTTTCATAGTAAATGTTCATGACTAAATAAACAACCACCAGTTAAATGTTGCTAAACTCTTATTGGTGAAAGCGCAGACGCAATCACAGAAATATGAGAGATGAGATGAGGACAACCTGTGTGAAGATGGTCGTAGTACTTTATATGATCTGAAGAGTTTCATTTGAAATGATTTCATCCACAGTTTTAGGCTGATATCGTTTCCCCCCACTCCATCCCCACCCTTAAAAAACTCCTCACAGCGAGACAGAGAACTTATATTTCATCAGACTTAGTCTAATCCAACGTTTCCTCTCTGCTGGGGTCTCGGTCTGTAATGTCAGGGTGTAGATGGACGACCCATCTGCCCATCTCCTCTCACTGAATACCAGGCTATCGTCTTACATGCACACACAGCTCGCTGTCAGTCTGTCTCCATCTTTCTGTCTGATGGAGTATGAAGGAGAAACAGACTCGCCTTTGTCGAGTTATATCTTGCTGGCTTGCGGGGGGCGCTGGCTTCCTGTGCCCAGACTCTGGAAAAACAAATGTTCACCACTCGGCAGTGATAACTCGTGACGCGCTGGCGTTTGGCTTGTAGAAATGTTATTTATTACATCGTTCAGTTTCTTGATTCTTGTTGTTTTAGGCTGTAGTAACTTCAGAAAACAAGTGAGTCAAGGACATGACCAGAGGGTTCTCTGACTCCCTGAAAGTCAAGAATCTGTATAATTAGAAATTACCTTAATATTCACTCTTTCTTTCTTTAAATTTACTTTTTACTGGGACACCAAATAATATCAGGGACAGTTTCCAAATACCAAATGCTGATGTTGATAATTTTACATAATTTTTATGGGAAAATCTTTATAATTTTTACTGCAGATCAGTGGCAACGTTAAAATTATAAAAACTCAATTTTTGATTCTGATTATGTTTCTTTTTCTGCAGTAGCTATTCAGTGTTTTTCCATTCAGTAACTACCTCTGTATAGTTTCCATTGTCCTGTGTAATTTTATGTCATTGCCATCAAACTTGAAGACAATCGCTAGTCTTGCAACACTAAGGTTACAAACAACCCATAATGCAACACTCTCATCAGAATATCTGATGCTGCGAATAATGCGGTATTGTCTTGTACTCAATATAACTCACTTAAGTCAAACATAATTTCACGTTCACAATTCTAACACTAAAGGAGACTAAAGGAAAGAAGATTGAATGAGGAAAAAAGATTGATCAGGCGGGTGTCCAATTAGCAATTAATGCTGCTCAAACTGTTTTTGCTGTGGTATTAAACTGCACTAGCCATAACCATGGTAACCACAGGTGTCACCAAACCAACCAGGACTAACATCTGAACTATCAAAACCTTAAAGAACCTTAAAGAATGACTTGAAGGCCTTTGGTTTTGTCAGTGATTTGCCTTCTTCTATTCTTTCTTTAATAACAATTAACCACTTTTAAAGCAGATCTGTCGTTTCTCTTAAAGGAAATACAGATGACAAGAGTGATGACTGTCAACAGGCATGTGACCTCGCCACTGAGGTCGGCGGGGTCACGCTGGGTGTAAGGGGTGACGTGGGAGGAGACGAGGTCAACGGCTAATTAGAGCTCTAAAACACTGAGCGGGTCAGAGGGTCAGATGACATCACCAGGAGACATCAGCATATTGTACAGAGCAGACTATTGAAGTGAGCTCCGCTAGGATCCCTCTGACCTTTGACCCGTGGCGAAACAGGTGATTAGCTAGTGTAGATCATGAATGTGTCATAACACTGTAGTTTTTGGTCTCCATCTTTACAGAACCTCATTGCCGTGGTGTTGTAATGTTACTGATATTAGTATTTTTAGGCTGAAAACTTTATTGTCCACTGACTTTTAGACAGACAGATACTTTATTGTCATTGTATATTAGGACACAGCGACACTAAATTTGGCAGCACTCCACTCCCTATAGAAATAAATAAGAAAATGTTCATAATAAAGAGACATTATAAATATATACAAATATACATACACATTTATATTTTTCATTAGATTTTTTTCTAAATGTAAAAATATGTATTTGATTTGTACATATGCAGTATTATTTCTTATTATAGATTCAAAATACACCCCTGGTCGGTATCCGCAAAATGTTAAGTGATTACAAACCCAAGTGCCAAGAAGAATGAGCAAACATCAGGCCCTCAAATCTTGAACATGAGACTGCTTAATTAAATTTTTTTACTGAATTTAATCCAATCATCAAACTGCCCCCAGGTGGGCTGAAAACTGACGCCCACCTGGAAGGGCCAAAAACTGCAGTTCCTCAAATGGCCACTTGAGTCATTCCCCACAGACTCCCATGTTCAAATACCGGACTTTACATGTTTACAGCCTGGTACAACTGCACGGCGGGGTGATTTTTTTATGTAAGTGACCTGTTTAGATTTTATTTAGGTTTAAGCTTTTTGCTCATTTCTGGGTTAGCCAGAAGTCAGGATCTGCAAAGATGGCAACGGCGGAGCAGCTAACTCTGAGCTTCAAAACCGCTGCTCAGAAAACCGAGGGTGTCGTCACGGAGACTAACGTCCAAATAATTTTGCTCCTGGTAAAAACCTCCCGAACGACTGACAATGCAATGCAATGATGGCAGCGATGGTAAAGACAACAATTCCCATGATCCCACATCACAAGGTCACCGAACTTCGTGACCCCATTTGCGGCAGAAAATGACATAGTGTGAGTTTAAAGCCAGTTTTGATTTGTTTTTTTTTTTACTCTGTCCTTCCTGTCAGGTTCCCTCCATCCCCTCCCTCTTTCCTTTGCGTCTCCAGATGATGACCTCACGGCTGTAAGAGTCACACTATTAAACAGCCTCTCACCTCTTTTACAAGACCGGCCAGACCTCAGCCGGGTCCATATGTTCCCAATCAGACTAAAAGTAGAATTACACTCCCCACACTACCTTTTAACTCCTCTCTCCTGTTCCAAATATGTCTCAATGTCCTCTGGTTATACAAGAAGACACAAAGATGTGTTTGTGAAATAACTGTTTTAAAAACACAATTGAAACTAAAATACACAACAAATTCATATGTGTATTTTATTATACTATTTAATTTTATCAGCAGACAAGGTGAGGACTTTGAGGCTGATTGTGCTTCATGACAAGGTCCAGTTTGACTTTCTGAGGAAGTGAAGAGAGACAACTTTTGTTTTGAACTGTTTCTCTGTTTGTTTTACTTTCAAAATTAAAAGTGTTCCACCCAGATCCTTGCATTGTTGCATTATTTTATATGAATGAATCTTTGGTGTTGCCTTATCAACTTCTGCTTCAGGTAAAGACGGTGGAAATGGCACCTTACCCAAAACCCACCTGTCTTGCGGAGGAATTTCATCCTCATATCTGGTAAGTCTCTTCTGTGAGACTCTGTTTTGGTGTGTGTGCTGATGTCTCTCAGCTGTGAAGTGAAAATGTCACAAGACTGTCACACTATCAAAGAAAATAAAAGGTCCACTGTAATCCGAGTTGCAGTGATAAAATGTCAATGTACTGCAGAGCGCTGTGCCTGGATGCAGCTGCTGAGCTCCTGACAGCTCTGTCAGCAGAGGTGGAGATCACACCAGCCAGCAGCAGAGGAAGCAGTCGTCTTCATCGTTTCCATCTGTGCTTCGGGATGTGTTCGGCAGATGTTGCAAGACCTCTGCAGCAGATGAAGTTTTTTTTTATTTTTGTTTGTTTGTTTTTGTTAGTGGTGGTGTTGGGTGTGCACAGGTTAGATCATTCTCAATCCAATAAGCCTTTTTCACAGCAGACATTTCTCATTTCTCAGACTTCTCATGAGAAAGTACAAGCGTTTCTAATAACATCATCAACAGCTCTGTTTTATTTAAGTGTCCTAGTAGTAGAGTTTATCTTTGATTCTTAAGTTTTATTTTGTTGACAACATTCTTCCAGATGATTATGAAGAAGGCAATAAGTGATGAGATAATCATCTATCCATCAATCCCTTTTCTGCTGCTTATCTGAGGTCGGGTCGCGGCGGCAGCAGGCCAAGCAAAGTAGTCCCAGCGTCCCCCTCACCAGCAACGTTTTCCAGCTCCTCCTGGGAGATCCTGAGGTGTTCCTGGGCCAGATGTGATATATAATTTCTCCAGTTTGTTCTGCATCCACCCCGAGGTCTCATACCAGTTGGACGTGCATGGAAGACCTCCAATGGAAGGCGCCCAGGAAGCTTCCTAACCAGATGCACGAACCACATCAACTGGCTCCTTTCGACACGAAGTACCAGCAGCTTTACTCCAACCTCTTTACCTTATCTCCGAGGCTGAGCTCAGCCACCCTGTGGGGGAAACTCATTTCGGCAGCATGTATCCGCGATCTCATTCATTCGGTCACAACCCAAACCTCATAATCATATCTTCGTCATGACTTTAGGTGTTTAAATGTGTTCTCCTCACAGAGCACAGCTGAGCTATACATGATTTCACTTACAGTATGTGTGCCAGTTTTTCTCATTCATTAACATGCATTGTCTTTGATGATGGTAGAAACCACAGGAATCCTCTGTTAACAGTAGATTTCACTGGCATCTCTCCCCCTATCACACACACATACAACAAAGAGAGCTGCAGTGATTGGTGTTGCAGTAAATGGTATTTGAGCAGCGGGGCTGTTTGACATCGCAGCTATGTGTAGGCTGTGGCCTTCGTACAATAGCCTCGCCCCCCCCTGGGGGAATCTGGATCCCATCTTTAGTTGGGAGCTCATTAAACCGATTATTCCCATAATCTCTCTGACGGCAGGCAGAATAAAGAAACACACACTAATAATTGCCTGCTTACATTTTGAACTGTTTGGCCCCGTTGACGGCTTAGATCATAGTCTAAGTGTGTGTGTGTGTGTGTGTGTGTGTGTGTGTGTGTGTATTAATGTCTTGAAACAGATAAACACACATATGGGTGATGTGATTAAGACAAAAGTCACTTTAGTTTGACATAGAAACAAAAGCATGTGTGATAATGTCGATTTCGATGCTTAAATAATAGAATATTCAAATGCTTTGTTTTGTGTTAGTCTCACTTGTATCTCTCTCTTCTACATTGCAGTTTCATTCACTTGATCTTTTTCACTAAGCCAGACTCTCTCTCTGTCTCTCACACACACACACACGTTTGTACATCTATCTTTGTGAGGACTCGTTGATAACATACATTGCCTTTAGCCCCTTACCTTTACCGCAACCTAATTCTAACCTGAACCCTGAAACTAAGGCTTAACCATCAAACAAAGTTAAGTTGTCTCACAGCCAGTGTTGTCACTTCCATGGTATAAGACTTATACACACTCACACACACACACACACACACACACACACACACACACACACACATGCAGTGATCAAAGCAGACAGGGATGACAGGTAGAAGCACGAACAACCAATCAGAGCCGAGTAACAGTTGGTGACCTTGCCGAGCTGCAGCCAATTGGTGGCGTTAGAGCTGTCAGTCATGTCACAAGCCCCCCCCCCACCAGACAAAAAGAGTGTGAGTGTGTGTGTGTGTGTGTCTGTGATTGTGTGTTTTCAAGTGGGAAACCTAATGGGGTTAAGTTGGGAGGGAAGGAGGTGGGTGGTGTAAATTCAAACTGAGACAGGTTGTTACAGAAGGTAATTAAATCACAGCAAAGTCAATTAAAAGTGAGTGTGTGTGTGTGTGTGTGTGTGTGTGTGTGTGTGTGTGTGTGTGTGTGTGTGTGTGTGTGTGTGAGGCACAATAGATTTGGTGAAGCTAAGTGGTTCAACAAGCAGCATCACTGGGAATCATTTTATAGTTTTCATTGTTTACGCTGCAACTGACTGATGCCTCCAAATGAAAATGTCAATTAATATTTCAGCAAATGTAATTACTTGTTTCATCGTCAAGCAATGTTGCACTATAACTTAAAATTGCAGTACAACTACAACCCTAACCCTAAACCTAGAAAAAGGAAATTACTGTGTTGCAACATGGTGCGTTTATAACCTGATAAACTACAGTCCCTGCAGGGTGTGCAGGCCGTCGTTCACTGCCCCTCACAGCGTCATCACCTGCAACCACAGACATTTACACATAGCAGAAAATGCACAGGTGTTACCAATCACAATAACAATCACTCATTCACTCTGTCACTACTCCATTTATAGTGGACAGTCAAATATTTAGTCAACAGCGAGCAGGAAATTGAGATTTCTGACACTTAGGTTACTAATCATCGTTACTTTGCATCATCGCTGACAGCTGCAGCACATTGCATTGTGGGATTGCTAATGGACACTACTTTGTGAATTTTCTGAGGACACTATATGGTGGATAAATTCACTGTCTGTCAATCAAATAAAATGGCGGACAGTAAATGTAGTTCACTATTAGGAGCTCAGGCAGTGAGCTAGCATGCATCATACAGTATGTCATAAAAACCAGTTGCACTTTTTACATGTGAACGTAGAGTGCTACGTTTCCAAGATGAATCGGTTCCAGACAGACAGAAAATAAGTCGTCTGCTTTTTCACATTGATGACGATGATTATAAACCATTCATTCCATTTCTTCCTCTCGCTAAATTCATTATTTGTCAATATTTCTCTCAGTATTTCTGTTATCAGACAATTCATCTTCAACTGTCGTGAATTTATTATATCAGAGAAGTGATCTGTGCTGTATCACATCAGAGAAGCTTTTTTGATTCCTCTGACTCGTCAAAGTTTCCAGCGAACAGCTCCCTGACGGCCGACACTAATCACGTCTGGTTAGTAAGCAGGATCGGCAGCCGGATTCTCCCCGTGCCCTGCCACTGCCTTGACCTACGTGACCCCGCTGGCTGCCCTTTGACCCCTCGCCACATGATAAGTGTTTGTGACCTCTGACCTGTTTGGATAATTAAAGAGGCATGACCTCGGGCAGATTGCATTGGAAATCTGTCGCTGATGATTAGTGAGTTAGTATGAGGTAAGTAGGCACGGAGGGAGGCGTCACCTTTTTTTCTTTTTTTTTTTTAGGAATGTTGATGGCAGACAGTGTGAATGTGTGTGTTGGTGTATGTGCGTGTGTGTGTGTGTGTTAACTATCCATGCGCATCAACACCTTTTCTTACATTATTTATTTATTCATGATCTTATGGTTTCAGTTTATTAACATTAGAATGATGCTCTTATTGGCAGTATATGGGTCTCTTTGTTAATTAGCAGGATATATAATCAAATTTTCACTGAATTTAGCAGAAAGTTAGAGACGATTCATTTGTTAATGGTGTGGATCTGGATGTGAATTGTGATTTTTGAGAAACAGACATTGATGGTCCCAGTGGATGAAGCCTGATAACTTCTTTGCTCCCTTAGCCGTTCATCGATTGCCATCACCAGGCTACAACTTTGATTTGTACAATACTTTGGTTTATGATTAAATTCTGCTGACATTCCCATCGACTGCAGCCGTAGATGTTTCCATGCACACACTTTAAATTCACATTAAACCCACCTAGCATGTTAACATTGTGATGTTGTGATATTAACATTTAATGTCCGTCTGATCCCCATTTTTCCTCACTTGACTTTGGAGGAATTTCCATGTTTCTTGCGTTTGTGTTGTGTGTTTGTATTTTGATGAGCATGCAGATTCAATTGAGGATCAAAAATGAAGTTAACTGATCTGATGGATTTTCATTAGCAGATACAAATCAATATTTGAAAATGAAAAGAATCCAAAAAGGATATTTGATTTACGGTTTACATACAAAACAGTTTTTATAGCTATCCCATGAAAATGTATTACTAAAGATGTGTGACCAACATATTGTATGTTGTTAACATATTACTGTTGAAAAATAGTCTTGTCAGCGCTCTCTGGTGGACAAAGATTATAATGGCAGCATTTTTTAAAATACCTTTGTCATGTCTTTGACAGTTCTTTACACCAAAACTAAAAGTGACCTGTGTTTTTGGAGCAATTGTCAGACTGACATGTTTAAACATCCATCTCCTCTTTGATTATAGATCAGGTCTAGGTTCTATATTAATACTGTGAAAGTATCAAAGCCTCAGGCCACAGAGAAATGCACACAGCCTGTATTCAGAAACTGAGCCTTAAAACCAGCCGTCAGGACTTCTGGAACTTTGTGATGTCACAACAAAGCAGTCGCCACCCTCAGCCACGCCCCAAGCCCCGCCCTCCTGGACCCACCAACCAACCTCACAGGATTTGGTTTCTCTGAGTGTTTATCTGAAATCCGATCTATTTTTATTCGATCCCTCTGGAAAAAAAGTCACCCAATCAGAAAAGAGACTAAGAGCCTCCTCTCTTCTGATTGGCTCATCAACCTGTTGCTACGAGAGCTCCAAAGAGAAGCCTGAGAGAGGAGATGTAAAACTACATTAAGATGGTTTTTGGTCCTTAAAACCACAAATATACCTTCTTATGGGTCAACACTTCAAATAAAGCACAGGAGAAGTGTTAAATATGGGACCTTTACACCAACTTTAGTCAGACTTTTAGCTTAAGAACAGCACAGGCAATAGTCACTCTGCACAACGTGTACGACTGAACAAAGGAAGCTGCAGCAAACAGAGAGCGGAGGGCTAATCTGAGCAGACGAACAGCAGAGAGAGTCTCTCCGAGAGAATGAATTGGCGCACTTCTTCTCTCCGCTTGGTTACTGTTGCTAAGGCTGGAAAACTTTATCCAGCCCTACCAGCGGCGGAGGGGACGCCTGTGTCCCTGTGAGTTTTCTTTCACATCTCCAGTGGATTTGGAGTGTGTGGCTGTGAAGAGGAGAGGGTAAACCTGAGATTTGTGGTTCAGTCCCATCGCCCAGAACAACACGGGTTTCAGTTTTGCCGGGACGAAATGCTTCTGTTCGGATTCCTTTTACAGAGTCACTACAATGGCCAAAAAACAAAACAAAAAAAGAAACATGTTTTGTCACTTACCTCTGGTGGTATCTATCGGCAGGTAGTTTGGAGATTTATCTGTCCTGGTTTTGAGATGTCTGTCTCAGAAATATCTGCCTGCATTGAAATACAGCTGACGTAAATGAGAGAACAAGTCCCAATAAAAACTGCTGACAGTGTATTCTCCGGATTATCAACAACCAAAACTCTCTGACTTGCGATATGGCAGCAGAAGTGAGGTGGAAAAACATGCTTGTCTTTTTATTTCACGGGAACAGACACAGAATATAAAGTATAAATATATAGGTATTTGGTTTAATGAATCATTTACAGTCATCATATAGACATCACATTGAAAATCTCAGCACCAAACTCAAAAAAATCAGATATTTGTACAGAAACTGCTCCAGCATCCCTTTGAATTGTAGAAACAGTATAGTTGAAGCAGTCTTTCAGTCAGTCCTAGATTATGGTGACATAATCCACAGACATGCTGCTGCCTCCACTCTAAAACCCCTTGACTCAGTTTATCATACTGCCCTCAGATTCATTACCGCAGATCCCCATGACACTTCTGCATAACAACATTTACTTTATCTCCACTAACTGTCTAATGCTTCAAGCCCTGCAGGTTTATTCTGAACTCATTCTTTACTTTAGTTTCTGTGAACAAAACACATTTATTATCAACAACACACTCTCAAGATCGACACTCGCACAATTCAAGACAATGATCTCAAACCACTTCACCTCAGTGTGCAACTCTTTTGGTTTTCATTCTCTGTATCTTGACATCATTGCGAAACCCATTCAAATAAAGGTTTGAATGAATAAATGAATGTTGCTGCACACACATTTGCTTGTTGCAAGCTCAGAAGCTAACCTGATGAAAATTACATAATTAGCAACGAGCACAGTAGGTTAATATGCTACTGTTGTTATGGTCAAGGCTGCTGTGCTTTTTACATCCTGGCTGCCCTGAGGGCAAGACGCCAGAGGAAGGAGGAAAAGTGAGAGTATAGGAGGAAAGGAGAGGTGTGGTGTGCGATAACCCTCATTCCTGAAGTATTTCTGTTTAGTTTAACTGTCTGCATCTGTGTAACCTCAATGAACTGGATTGTGTTAAAACTGGAAAAGGTCTGGAGCAGACCTGAGCTGAGACACGCAGTAGAGGGGATGAGGAACAGGTGGAACGACGGTGGAAAGTTAGCCGACCTCATCGTGGTTCCTGCATCCTTTTCTTGTTGACTGGCATTGCTCATACTGTACGTTTGACCTTTTAGTAGCAGACACAGTTATAAAGTTTAGTGGCAAATTAATACCCCAGACCTAAAAACACGTTGAAATACTAAAGCTCTAAAATCCAACTGTTGTTTATGCTTCAGGAATAGTTTGACATTTAGGGGGAAATGTGCTTTTTCACTGAGAGTTAGTTGAGCCTTTATGCTAAGCTAAATCCCTATGGCTCCATAGTTAATGCACAAACGTGAGAGGTCCACAAAAGAATCACCCTGTTGAAGTTACAAAGTCATTTACCACAACTGTGTGCTTGCATGTAAAAAGTGCTGTAGGGATGATGTATCTTTATAAGACAGCCCGCATGTTAGCATCCCCTCGCTTCCCCCGACAAAAAGCCGAAGGGATTTTCCCACTGGCTTTTGGATTACTGCAGAAAATAAGATGTGACAGTGTTTATGATGCTGAAACGTTCTGTAATCTTGAACACCACTTTTATGATATTTGAAGCGTAAATACAATCGTACAGAAGTACAAAGCTAATGTAAGGTTATAAACGAACTACACCACGGTCGACTTGTAGTTAGCTTTGCCTCCCTCTTCTCCTACAAAAGCCTTCCCTCTTACAAAGCTAGTAATAGTTTGCGAGTTGTTGTTTTTTTTTTTGGCTTGATGACGTTTAATGTCCCCGACCTCTGCAGTCTCATTTCACCACTTGTGAGCAACAAGCCTTTTTTATTTTTTTAAAGAGACACAAAAGTGTAAAGAAATCAGGACTGGGGGATTTACTGATGTATTTTATGTTGTAGAATAAAACGTGAAAATGTCGTGAGCTTGCACAGAAACCAAAAACCCGTTCAAAGAGCCCATAGACTTCAGGACAAAGTGCTAAAATGCTAACTAATGTCCAGGTTTTAGGACTCTTTCCTGTAACACTGTATTTGAATAGCTAATGCACCGGCTTGCTTGACGTTGTCGTACTATGTTACGACAAAATTTGAGCCTGATTCAAATTTTTTGCCAGAGGCCTCAACACAGCTGTGCCTACACAAATACTTTGTCTAAAAGTTTATCCTGGACCTTAAAACTTCCCCTGGTCAGGTAGTTTGAGGAGATAGAGATGAGGGGGTGATTTGGTTAGGTAAGGGAGGATCAAAGTGGGTGATGGTTGATGGTAATTCAACTGACATTTTCCCATGTGCTTAATTGCCATTCATTCTATAATAGAGCACATTGTGCTCATAATGGCAGGAAATGTCAAGTCAGCTTTTAAAGGGGTGGATCTCTGCAAATTGCTTTCCTTTTAGATGAAAATATACACCTCCGTTCACAGACGGGGCTCAGAGCAGTGTGATGGCACTGTTGACACATGTGATCTTCTCCCTGATTCATCAGACCAGAGGTTGAGCTACTGTAGCTTTATTCATGGCATTTAACTTGAACTCTATCTGCTCCAAACACATAATTTAGCACACGCTCTTATTTAAAGGTGAGGGCTGCTGACATATCCAGTTAGATCGACTGAGTTTTATTATTTTTCCTGATGGATTTTCACTATATTTTGTGTTTTGAGCTCCCGCTGAGCTTTGTGTCACCTTTCAAGTATTTTTCTAAACTTTCCGACACAGATTAATATGAGCAATGATGCTGAAGACGGGAAAGGACAAAGAAATTATGATAATTAACGCTCGGAGAACTTGAGTTCAAGTACTGTGTAAGATGTAAGTAAGAGTAAGAATGTTTTGAGTGACTCACGTTTGCGACGAAGGTTCAAGTTGCCATCGTTTAATGTGATAGTATAGTATCGTGGGGCATTGAGTTTCTATAGCACACAGCCTCAGTGTAAATGCTGTTCTGAGATCTTTAGATCCTGTGGCCAATGCCTCTATTCCATCCATCTTCACAAATATGAAGAATACATTATACTTATGAGATAAAAATAAAAAAAAACCTTGCCTGTGGATTCAATCTGTTCTACTTATCAAAATCCCTCACAAACAGGCGGGAAGTGTTCAGTCATTTTAAGATAACCTTGACAGTTGAGAAGCTACAAAAAGTGTAAAACACAAAAGGCGTCGTGAGGAAGGTGAGAGGAGGAAGGGGGAGAAGAGCGAGAGGGTGAAGGAGAAGGAGGAGGAGGAGGAGGAGGCGGCGGAGGAGCGGGGGGGAGAATAAATGGCATTCAACTGCGAGGTCCACCTTGGCCACCTGATTGTTCCAAAATGAGAGCAATGCCCGACCCAAGAACGAAAAGAAAAAGAGAGAGAAAAATCAATACAGTGCAATTAAACACAAAGCATGGCTCTGTGGAGCTGAGGGGAATTTGTTATTTATTAAAGGCACTCCTCCACCTCCACTTCGCCTCCAAACCCCATAACTCGCCTCAGTCTTTAATGCATGAGCTGCCCCCCTCTCTCTCTCTCTCTCTCTCTCTCTCCTGTCCTCTCTTCAGGTAATCTGACCTTTGTGGTTCGGACAGGACTGAAACGATTGTGAGAGAAGATCGGGGGAAGTCAAGAGTGTTCTCGCGTATTGATCCAAGCCTCCGTCAGCTTTTGCAGCAGAAGACGAACGGCTTTGGTCTTGGAGAGTCCGTCTGGAATATTTTCACACCACTGTGGTCGCACAAATTAAAGTTGCTTAAAGTGCAATTCTGATTTTATTTTCCCAGATGAGATTTACATTTAGAAACAGACACAAGCACCTATAATGTTTTTATGTCTTCATCTTGAACAAAGGTTCAGTGGTTAGCTCTTGTTTGATCTAATCTTAGAGACGAATGTCTGGGTAATTCTTCAATCAAAATTTAATTGAAGGAGACGATCCCACAGTACAGTGGCTGTATGCTTGCAAGTACCCGGTAAATTTAATGTGGTCATGCGGTATTTTGAAAAGTAGACCATGAAATCAGACAGCTCCCTTTACACCAACCTTTAGATTGGGACAGCCTTTAACCCCGTTATGATGCATTCAGTCTTTAAATACAGCGTTCGAAGGATACAGCCCCCCGATCAGAGACGTTACTTACATTTTCTAAACTCAAACTGTATGTTTGGCTTTGATGCAAGGGTACAAGGTCATGGCATGTTTTTTGGAGGCTGTTGAAAGATATTGTATCTGAAAGACGTGATTGTGATGGAGCAGCCCCTTTCAATGTCACACCATTTAGTCTTCAGCCTTTTGGCAAAGGTAGTTCCTGAATACCAAGGGATCTTCCAGGTTGGAGAAGCAGTTCCTTTCACGCTGTTGGACTGGTGAGTCCTTTGTTACAAATTCATCTAATTATCCTTCAAACCCAAAATCTAAAAAAGTGTTTTAAAATCTACTCCAGATTTCAAGGTTTCCAAAAAGGCCGAACATTTGAGGCAAAAATAACAGATAATGTGCATAAAATTTCCATTTTTATGTAAAGTTGAAGTCATGTGTTTGAAAACGTACATCTAGCAAGTTGATAGGAAATATACAGTATACGTGATATTGTCATATAATGTGATGTTTTTCTCTCTCTAAAGTTAAAGCAGCATTAATCGATTTTTCGGCCATCTGGGGCAGCACAATAAACTGTAAACACAACTTTTTTATTTATGAACATTTTTCCCGTTAGGATAACAAACAGACATCATTTGTTATAGAAGATGCA
This sequence comes from Seriola dumerili, assembly GCF_002260705.1. Lineage (NCBI taxonomy): Eukaryota > Metazoa > Chordata > Actinopteri > Carangiformes > Carangidae > Seriola > Seriola dumerili. Next base: position 2,951,941 of record NW_019174266.1, read on the forward strand.
CATGTTTGACATTATTGATAGAGGGGGAAGGACAGTTTTTATGAAGCCAGTATTTTGTAGTGGCCAATATAATCTTTGGGAGATAGGTGTCATCTTTACTTCATCGCCCATCAGGAATATGTCAAAGATAGATGGATGTGCATGTTGTATAACTGTAAACAAAACGTGGACATGTCCTCAGATTATAAAGTTGATGTGGTAAAATAGTTGCAGAGACGGAGCAACATTAGCATTGATTTGGAGTCGTGTCTGGTCACCTGAGGAATCAAAGTCCCATATTCACAAAATATCTGACTCTTTAGCTGCTAAATGCTCCACTATGTTCACTAGCTAGTTGCTAACTTTGTAGCCAGATAGTTCACAATGGTTTTATCAGAGCTATTCACTCAGAAAAGCTGCTGGTGGAAACAAGGTTGATGAGAGACTGAACCACAACAGTAAAGTTGCAGGTGGAAAAACCAAAGAAACACTTGTCACATTACACAAGGTTAAAGTTACTTAAGGGGGAAAAGAGGTGGTCCAAGGGGGTTAAACAAAAAACTGCACAGCTTAACCTCTACTTTCCTCTCACAAGCTCCCAGATTGTGCCGCTCGCCGCCACACTGACCCACTCACACGGTGATAATCAATGCAGAGCAAACCGCTTTTCCTAGAGCATCAAGCCGACACTCTGGTTCAGTAAGTCTTAAACTGAGGCCTCACTTGTGCAGAAAACAGGCAGCCGCGCTGGCACAGAGCTTGATTCACCTCCTCAGTGGCCGTTTAGGGGAAAGAGCCTGGAGGATGTGGACTCGCCTCCCCGGACAACCAAGAGGAAATACATCTCGGGTATAAGATCAGACGTGGAAACTTTACATGGAACTTATCCAAGGTTTGAAATACTTTTATATAAGAGGGTCGTCTAACCTTTTTAATTTTAATGTTTAATTAAATGAGAAAAAAAAGTAATTGCCTCAGAGATTCAAGCACAAGGACAAAAGTGTTGTGTAGTGGGTTTTTTAGTGAACGACAGTGAGTTCCCCCCCCCCACATTTTTTCTTTTCTCTGATGATTGTGTGTGATTGACGACCTTGTGGGAGCATCTCTATACATTCACGCACACATACACACACACACCTGACCTCCACAAGCACCATCTCCAGAGCCTATGCTTCTCTCCCTCCCTCCCCCCTCCCAAAACCCAGAGGAAATTAGAGGCCTTGTGTCGTTGTTTTCAATGGACCTTGTTTCTTTTCTTTTCTTCCTCCTTCCCTCTTTCTCCTGTTCTCTTGCTCTCTCTCCCTCCATCCGCCTCTGTTGGTGAATTTGATCCAGGCCCAGGATGGCGAAGCAGGGTGAGTAAATGAAATATTGATCCGCTGCTCCGTGGCCTTGCCTTCACCTTGTCCTGTGCGCTGAGTTACCGACTCTTCCGTTCTGCTTGTAATAGGAATTATTACAGGAGGCCGGGGCGAGTAATTACTTGGCATGGTGGAGAGGGCGCGGAGGAGGGGCCGTCGTATATTTCCTCTAAAGAAGTTATTTACCGCACTTGCTACCTTCAACCAAGCGCTGCCCCCTCCCTCCCCCCTGACCGCCCCTCCTGACACAGCCATGTCTTTCTCAACCTTAATTCAATTCTGTTAACCATCATTAATCATACGAGGCGTCAAGGGAAGTTTATCAAACAATGGCTTAACCGAGTGGCCGTGAGGCTAAGTGAGAAAACACAAGGACTGTATCTGCAGAAAGAAATGTCAGGTATTTTTGACTCTGTGTGTGTGTGTGTGTGTGTGTGTGTGTGTGTGTGTGTGTCTTTCCATTCCTAAACAGTATCTTGGTTGCTGAGTTTACTACAAACACTGAACCATGTTTTGGAGTATGTGGTAAATGCACACAAGTGCACTTAAAAATGCGTGCATGCTAAAATCTCTTGATTTTTGAGTGTGGCACACATGGAGGAGGTACTTACACCTGGAAAATAAAGTGAGTAAACAGTTCATGGTGGCCTGAATGTTAACTCAGGAATAAACTATCTCTATTTTTACTCGTCTCTCAGGGTTTAAAACTTTAATCAGTAGAAAAAACAGCTTATTGTTTGCTCCACCATGTGGAACTTGCTTAACGATACGATCTAAATGGAGCATAGCATGAATCCATTCATGCTCATGTTTGGCTACCAGCTGATTAGCTAACATCCAATATTTTCATGCAGCTGTACAGCACAGTCATTATAATCTGATGCTTGTCATTATCACACTATGCTGTTATAGTAGCTTCATGCGGAGGCTGTTGAAGCTTTTGGTATTGATGGCTTCACTAAGATCTTATGTTATTGTATGTGTTTGAGGAGGAGGGATTAGCTCTCCCTGCAGACTCCTTGTTGCTGCAGAGTTTTTTTTGTTGTTGTGATAAATGGTGAATTTATTTACATAAACATCTTTCCTGTGCCGACTCTCCTGGCACCAGACATCTGACAAAGTTAGCGACTAGCGGGGCAAACCTGAGTCAAGAGCAAGTATTACCTGCAGTAGCACAACTCCAAACGGATGCTAATGTCTTCTGGATGTGCAAATGGGCAATCAAAAAATGTGCATTTGTACATTTGCAATAACAGTAACATAACAACAGTGGTTATCTGCACCCAAGTGGCTAGGCTAGGCTAGTTAGTCTACTACTAGCTTATCAACCGAGCTAGCTGTTAGCAGGTTTCTAGACCCTCAGCTAGCTGTCAGTCATACTGCCGTCATGCTCAATTGCCGTTGACAACTGAAAATTGAGATTGCATGTTTTATATGTATAAGCTATACATTTTCAAACTTTTTTTGTTAGCATTGGTGAGATTTAGGAAAGTGAATCAATTGTAGTTTAGTTTCCAGGTTTTGTTCTTTAAGTTTAACATTAAGTTTTAGGTTTAGAAAAGTCTTAAAAACAAACTTCCCTCCCAGCAGCAAACTTGTGTCATAAGTTGGTGATAAAACCTGCTTCGTCAGAGTCACTTCCTTTTACTTATTGCTCTACGGTCATGTGCCCTCGGAGTAATCCTTTCCAAGTAACGAAACACTTGTGACATTTCCACTAATTTCATAAAATTTTAGATCGCCAAGTTTTGTTCCTGTGAGAGTAAGGAGTCGGTGGGCAGAACACCTGCAGCTGTGACCTGCTGTTGTGTCAAAATTTGATGTATTCCTGCGTCGCTCCATGAGGAAGTGGCCGTTTGTTTGGGTGATAGATCCGTGGCGGTTGCGTCCTTGCCTTAGCGGTGGTCCGTCTAGTGCTGCCAAGCTGGGTGATATCCCACTGCATCAGAGTCCCGCTGAAGGTCACCACTGATGGGACGAAGGAAGTAGCAGCGATCCATCCTCGGATGGGACATGGGCCTAACAAGCCTGCAGGACCGGGGAGGGAGGGGGAAGTAGAACAATAAGTAACCCAAAGCTTTCTTTTGTGGAAGATGGTTGTTGAGTTTTCTACTGGCATCTTCCATCGGTTTAATCAAAAACAGCCTTGAGAACTTTTTTCCAACATGTCAGGAATTCCTTTTAGGCACAAGAATTCCTTTTGATAATGTATTTTAAAAAATATTATTCTTCATCCTTTAGTGACTTTAGGCACACAGAAATGGATTTCTGTTTGTTACAGTTAACCTTAATTTGACAGAGGAATGTACTGCAGAAAATAACAAAACTGAAAACCATTTGTAACCTCTCCTAGCAGCTTTCAAACCAATCACACTGTCCTACCAAAGGTCCCATGTCATTGAAGTGATTTTTACATTTTCTCTGTCTCCAAATTAAATAAATATTCTGTAAGATGCTTTATAAATCAATATTTTTCAGATCAAAGAGAGTTCAGGTATTAAAATGACCAATAATTGGTGGTAAATTGTTTTAATATGGAAGTAAAAATAGAGATGCAAGACAAATTTGAAGTATGTTGAATTTATTAAATTCATGATTGTAACTATTTCAACCATGCCAAACATTCGCATAGAGGCAATGTTGGCACGATTTCAATACAAAATGGCAAGACAAGGACAAGAAAGAAATTCAGATTAAATGTGCTTTTGATAAAGCAGGAGAGCTAAACTGTAAAGTTCTCGTGGGCAATCACAGTCGTGCAGCTTGCAATGCTCACTGTATACAGTACGTGTCAAGTCAAAAGAGTAACGAAGACGGAGGACCAGGTCAGGTTAAACATGGCCAACCGCCGAGGCCATGAGGTACATGCAGGGAGGGGCTGATTAGAGGAAACGAGGGACAGGTGTGCAGGCAGGTGCTGATGAGGTGAGGCTCAGCAGCAGGTGAATCGAAGGGTCGGTTACAACAATGAATGTTTACACTTCAACTCTGCACTGAGGTACAGTATGTGGCGTGCTGTATTCATGGGATACTTTATGGCTGTATTTACATATTTTTTATTTTTATTGCTGGGGGGGGCAACAGAACAAACTGAAAACATATTGTTATTGACACATTATCATCTCTTAACGGTAAAATGGCAAACTTGTTAATAGCTGACTTTTCAAACATCAAGCAGACAGAACATTATCATTAATTTGAAGTGTTTTGTAGCTTCATGATGAATAAGTCCAACGTTTACCAAAATGGACAGTCATGGAAATGTGTGTGTGTTTTTTTGAGTAAATGTTTGTTTAAAATGTTTTATTTATTATAATTATAATTGAATCACAGTGACATTTAGTGATTAAAAAGTTAAGCTTTGACAAAGTTTCAACTCATCTGTAATTATCCTGCCGCAGTACATCAACATCTTCATGACCACATTTAAACGATAGTTACATTAGTCAGTGTCGTGTGTTATAATGAAAATATCATTGTGATTTTAATACTGAAAGTTACACTTTTTAATATAATGTTTATCTTTGACTGTAGTATTTATACTGTAGACCAGAACCCCACCCAGACCTGCAGGGTGCACATCAACATAACCAAAGTGTTTCAATGCCCCTGATTCAGGTCAGAGGGCCCCTGGGTCTGAGCCTCGCTATCAACTGCTCTAGTAATATTTGTTGTTCGAAAGTCACAGAGGTCAAAATGACACTTAAGAGACTCAAAACCACTAAGTTGTTTTGCATCTCTTCCACTCAAAGGCTCCTGTATAGGAGGGGAGACGGGCCTATTTTTTCATAAGATTCTTTTGAGGGCCGGCCAAACTGGCGACCTGTTTGAAGTCGCTTAAACTGCTGAGTTAACACGTCCTGTCTGAGTGCATTATCAGCCTGAACCTGTTTGGACTTCCCTAGAATAAAGTGCTGGCTGTTTGAATTTATCTCCTCAAACAAAAAACGTACAGGCTGAATCTACAGCTTTAATAATTAATAATTAAATGACAGTTTTGAAAACTAAAACAGTTTCGTCATACGTCTGGGAGTCAAAGTCTTGAACAAAAGCCTCCATCCAGGTCGCTGATGCCTCAGGATCCCGATGGAGCCTCTCCAGCCCGGCCCTCTCTAACAAGATCAGACCCAGCCCTCGCAGATTCTATTACCCCACCACTCTATTACATTACATCTCCATTTACGAACCTTAAGCAGCTCCGAGCACGGCTGGGGCTTCGACCTTGTCAAAGAGGAGAAACTCTGACCAGAGAGTGAAAGAGAGAGAGAGAGAGAGAGGAGAGAAGAGATGGAATAAAATAAATAAATAAAAAAACCTCAGAGAGACAGGCTGAACTGTAGGAAGTGTGTTTGAGAAGATTGAGAGAGCTGGAGGACAGAGAGGAGGGAGGGGGGGGAGAGAAAAGGGAAAATAGAAAATCGATAAGCCGCGGGAGCAGGAGGATGAAGATTGAAAGATGGTGTGGATGGGATTTAGGGGCCGAGGAGGAGGTGGCATTTGAGAGAGATTGCGGAGTAGCTTAGGGCGCTGACGGCGAGGGCCATCCCTGAAAACGTATCGATGGAGGCGATGTCAGATGATGGGACAGGGCGGCAGCTCCCAGAGGAGACCAGCTCGTCTCCTGGGACATTTGAGGGGGTCATGGTTTGTCTGACTTCACCCTGAGACACACACCACCGTCATCTTCTCTTATTGAGACCTGTCCATTTCCTCTCTCCTCTCATCTGGAAACACATCCCCGGGAACTGGCGATTTCTTCTTCTTTTCTTTTTTTTTTTTTATTTTGACACGCCATCCGCCTCACTGTCCACAAGAAAGAGGAGGACAATCACTTTGTCACTGATTTATTTTTTCAAGGTGATAGTCTGCTACAATGAAAACAAGTTGATCTGTCAGTCCTCACTCGGAATCCAGTGTCCTTGGCTATTGTCGTGAAGTCACTTCAGGAACAGACCAGGGAGGGGGGGAAAAAAAAGAAGCCATGATTGATTCATTTTATTTACCCGCTCGTTCCTATTCAGGGTTACAAGGATATTGAAGAGATCCCATCATGCAACAGAAAGCACTGGAAGGCAAGAAAACAATCTTTGTTTTACTGCAGGTCAGAGAGTCACAGCACTAAATACGGATAGAAAACACTATCAGCGGAGCGCCGTCCTCCACTAACTAATGCTGCACTTCTCCATCTGTCAAAGCCTCTGTTTGATGTTACGAGAAAAAAGCAGCTGGATTGGAAGATTTTAGGAACTTTTTCATTAACATGTGAACACTACACAGTAGGTTACAGAGCATGAAGAGAATCAGACCAGGACAAGAAGAGTCACTGCCCACCGTCCGCCACAAGCTAAAGACCCACCTTTTCAGCCATCGCTGTAGCTCTTACTCATGTCTCGTTTTAAAAGTGTTTGCCAAGTGAATATAATATAATATCCAACCATTTTTGTTACTTCCTGAAATGGAGTATGCAACAACCCAACTTCCTGCAGCCGCTGGCCTGTACGTGGACATGAGAAAGTCTGCAGGGTTTTTAAACTTCTCTCTCTCAAGCTTTTTTTTTTTAAATTCTTCACACAACTGCTCGCGCCACTTATCATGCGTTCAGCAGAATCCAACTGCGCGTCATCATTCCCATTTGTTCTGTATGATGCTTCATTGATGATTTTTTGCTTTCACCTTCAAATGTGCTGTTTTCCCAACAGCTACAAATACGTTATGTTTAGATTACAGCGGGTACGAACTAGTCTCAACCTTACATCTGATGAAAACTCTCTCAAGGTTTGATCCGCTCCTTGTTATCGTACACAAAGACATTTGTGGCTGAAACATTGCAAAATCCAAATCAGCATCAACCATGAATGAACCTGGATGAACCCCCCCCCACCACACCTTCTAGCAGCACCTGTGCAGGATGACTGAACCGTCTCTTCGGCGTACAGACTGCAGTTCGACACACTACTCACAGCAGGGTTTTTTTTAAACACTATTTAGGGTTGCATTGCTTTCATTTAGTTTGATAACATATAAACTAACACAGATGAAAGGTGCTGACCTGACCATCAGGAGCAACTGTCACATGAAAAACAAGCATCGTCCTCCACGCAGGAGGAGTGTTGAGGTGGGAAATTACACCTGAACTGTTTTATCCCCTGAGCCAACCACTCAAACAGCCACAATGGTTTGATTTTATTGGCAAATAATCTGCTTCCACTTCATCCATTTTGAGGCAAAATAAGTCACATGGACGCCTTTGAATACAGAATACCGGGGAGACTTATAAATTATTCTCCATTTGTCAGAATGAGCGATCGTAAATCGGAGGCATCCACTGGTTGATGGTGATGCATTTCCCCTCCCTAGGTCCACACAGTGATTATAACTCTCATTTGGTTCTTATATTACATCACTGGAAAGCTTGCCAGTGCTCAGGGCGTGCATTACTTACAAACTAATGTACCCACCCAGCCCAGATACGCTATCACCGTGCCCTAATGTTGCCTGCTGGTTTATAATATGGCCATTATTTGCCTGCATACTGATGTTCTCTCATCATGTTTGGTAACTGAGGAATGAAAAACAAACACTCACACACGAAGACACACTAGCTCTGTTTCCTCTCTCTTCCTGTCTGTCTGTCTGTCTGTCTGTCTGTCTCTCTGCCTGCCTGTCTCTCCCCTCTCCTCATCCCTCTCAGCCTCAACATTTCCGAGGAAGACCTAATGAATATTTCCCTTTGAGTGGGAGAGTGTAAAACAAACACCAGCCTGGATCTCCTTTCCCTTCGCGTGGCTCCTTGGAGGGAAAATGTGAGATGCATGAAAAAGGCTGTGAGACAGAAGAGCACATACAGTATTTTGGCATCTGCACTGCCTCTTCTCCTCTCACCAAATCCTCTCCAGTCCTCTGATCATCTCCAACAACATGGCAAACACTGATGGCACCGAGCAGGGGCTCAAGCTGATGAGAGAGAGAGAGAGAGACGCCAACGTAAGAACCTCTCTGCCACTCAAACAGAGCTGCTGATAAGTCTGCAGATAACTAAAATATAACATGGATGCACAAGCGAGGAAAAGTGAGAATATTACTACGTCACAGAATTGGACTGAGACGGAGACACAGCCGGAAACTGAGGCGGGTTGATGATAAAAAGATGGAGTGGACAGAGTGGGTTGGCTGCTTGTTTTTTGTTTTTTTTATAAAGTCACTTCTATTTTGCCAGTTATACACCGCATTTCCATGTCTCCTTAATGGATCCTTGATTGATGAGGATGATACCGTGAATGCAGCCATCATGATATAAAAGGTGCTGTTATAGCAGATGAGTTCATGTTGACGCACAGGATTGATTTTGACAGAGGACAAAGTGAACAAAGAGGGAAGAGCTGTGTTTCATAGAGCTCGTTTTTCAAAGGCTTCTCCCACGGTCTCTCCCTCCTTCACTCAGTCGGCCAGCGTTTCTTCAGAAGAGGCTTGTTTTTCTGTGGCAAGAAACTTGGTCGTTTAATTGCTGACTGTCCTGTCTTGAGCAAAAAAAAAAAAAAAAAATCCAGTGAGTCTGTAGCCTTTGTTGACTGAGAGGTTGCTTTAGTGCAACCTGCTTATGGGATGGGGCGTCGTGTCCAGAGCTGCATTGTGTGCTGTGTATTGCAAGTAACCTGGAACCTCCTCCCTCCATCACTCCCCTGATCTCTGGCACCTGCCGGCTGGCCTTTTAAACCTGTGCTAAGCTCCACCCATTCCCTGTCTCAGCCAGGATCTGCAGCATTGCTCCTAGCCACCACTTTCTGTTTTTCTTTGTCGTCTTTTCTCCATTTTATTGGTCATAAACTTTGCTTTGCGAATCATAGACTCCTCTATGTTGCATCCCTTGAGTCGGGGTCGTAACAATATATTTAAGACATTTTTACAGGCTCCAAATCAGCTGTTTAAACTCAATTTAAAAGTGCGACACTGGTAACATTAGCTTACAGCTGATAAAAATCTGCCAGTCGTCATTTCAGACAACAAAATCCACAGCTGTGGTCCAGAAGTGAGAGTCCTGCTTTCATTTGCTACTGTGTGAAACCGAAGAACCTGTTGCTTTGAAAAACAACAGCAAATTTCGAGTAATAAATCTGTCTGGAGAGGAAAGCTTGACAGGTTTAACAACAGTAACTGTCTCAGCAAACGGTCGATTGACCAACAATCATCTTCAGCATTGTTATTGTGGGAAAGGCATATCTCCTCCTCATATCCTCCTCGCTGCGAGCCTTGTACGCCTTGTAGCAACAAAATGATGTCGGAAAACTCATAAGTGTGTTTGGGTCAGAGAATAAAAGATAAATTCACAGCTTGTAACGGCCTCTTCTCCGCTGGGAGCGCACATTATGTTGGCGTGCACGTGCAGGAAGAGTGCGGCTGTTTTAGAAAGAGAACGTATCAGGAAGAAGCATTTACACGATGGCGAGTTGAAAAGATAAAAGATCCGACTCACTCATTTCTAATGCTTCTTTTTTCACCATGTGCAGCTGAATAATAAAGATCCATGTAAACTCGAAGCTCGCGCTTCTTCCAACCCCATCGCTGGTTCTCCAGGGTGGCTGCTCAGTGCAGCAGGCCTATACCTGTGGCCCCGCCTGGTGTATTGACTCTGATCAAAGGGGCTCCAGCGGGGGTGATTACCCAGAGAGGGAGCACTACAGCCTGGGTTTGCGCCGGGCACAGATGGCACACAGTGAGGCTGGAGGCCCAGGGCAGGAGATGGTGAGGAAAATCAGAGGGATGCGGGCATGGTGCTGGGGCTGTCTGGGGATAAGAGCCCCCCGGCCACTGACGGTCCATCCAAATGGATGCAATCTCACATCCCCTCAAGGGAATGGCTTGCAAATGTACCCATTCCCTTCTTCCTACGAGCGTGCCTCCATCTCCTCCATCTGATGTATGAATGAAACCGAACAGGAGAGGGGGTAAAGATGAGGAAGAGGGGGGGAAGGATGGTGTGGTGGTGGAGAGGCAGGCAATCTCTGTGTGTCCTTTGAAGCTTGTCTTATGGCTTTTCTCTGTCAGGTCTCTCTCCAGGGACACTCGGGGAATCTGGCTCTGGAAGGCATCCGCACTCTCAGAATCTGAGGCTGAGTTCAAGCATCCAGCCTGGAAAGTCTCTGCATGTAGTAAACAGCTCAGAACACAACCTGTGACATTCACACACCCATTAGTACAGAGGCAGTGACATGTAAACAAGGCGCAGTGACATGAATATACACAATGCGGTATACAGTATCCAGCTAAAGTGAAAATATTGCTGCAGCTTTTTCCACGGCGGGTAGGAGGATAGTAATCAGGAGGTTGTCACACACTGATTTTGTGCCTTGAGATAACTGTGATTTGGTGCTATAGAAATAAAACCGACTTGACTTGAAACATTTATGGTTCCACCCTCTTATCTGAGGATTTGCTGCTTTTCTCTGTTTTATATCACTTATGAATTATTTAGATTTTCACTGTTTTCTGACTGGGTTTTTTTTTTGAGATTATTAATAAAGAAGACATTAATTGAGAATGAAAATAATTACTAGTTGCAGGTCTAGTTTGTCTGCTGTGGTTTGAAGTTTTCACAAAGTTCACGTTGGCTTCCTTAAAGTAGATGCAGTTACAGAGTAAAGAGTCTCTTTGTAATGCATCTTGTGTAACGTATGATCACAGTCAACAGGAATGTCGACCAAAAGGGACCTGGGGTTTAAAAACCTACATTTCCCTCTAAGCAGACTTGTCTGTGTTGGTGCCTGAGCTCCAGTCTTTTCTGCAGAGGTCTCCAGGCAAAAGCCTATCTTTAGCCTGCTGCGTGATTGTGGCAGAGCTCTGTAGGCCTTGTTTAGTCCCCTAGTGCAGAACTAATGTGCTTCAGATCAATAGTAGCTCAGAGGCAGAGGCTGAGATGAAGTCCACACAACAACAGCAGCAGCAGAAACATGGCCGCTGCGCTCCCACCATGCCATCCCTTCTCACTCTCACCGACAGAGAGACACGTAGAGGGGTTAGTTTCACACTTCCCCTGTTTAATCTGAGTTTTAAAAAGCTTAAAATAAATGAAGTGCACCTCAGCCGTGGAGAGAATCACACTGGGAATAGGTGAACTTTTTATTTGCTCTGATGGGTTTTCAGCGTGACATATTTTCTCTCAAACGTCTGGCGCTGATTGTCTTTCCTTCTTTCAATTTCTGCGAGGCAATGCATGTATGGTATTCTTCAAGCTTGGTCGGGACTAAATAGCCTTATCTGAGTCTGCCTCGTGAATTGTGTACGGCGTGTCAGAGACGATTGTTTTCGCAGGACATCACAGGCAGATAGACAGATACTGCCGTACGCCGACTCCTTGTCAATTCTCAAAGCGGCGGCGTGTGCGTTCACTCTGTGTTATCAGGCAGGAGATTGATTTCTGTGTCCATCTTGTTTGCCCTTCCCTTTGTGTTTCAAAGCTCAATTTAGAGAGGCCTATGATGTATTGACGCGCGCACCGTGAATTACCCTGCTAAAAGATGCAAGCGCACAAAACATCTTGCAGAAACAGATAGGTTCTGTCCTTCCATTTGTGACGGCGGGTTGTTGCCGTTCAGGGCACGTCCTCAGTGTGTGATGTCTCGCAGAGATGAGCCTAATGTTTGGCAGCCGAACGTCTGACTGCAGCAGCACTAACTAGATCAAGCTGCACTAAAATAGGATGTCAATGGTGAATAATATGAAGAAACTATTTGCCTCGTGGCGAAGCGGGTTTTTTTCTGGCTCTATTCGCCTTGCAAACGCATTCATCACAGAGCAACACAATAAGCGACCAAACACCATCACTCTACAGCAGATGCCCCTGTTCTCTCTCTCTCTCTCTCTCTTTGTCTCTCTTTATCCACTCTCCCTCCATAAACCCGGGCCTTTACTTCATTACCTCGACAGGCCGTTTGTAGGCCTGAATGCTGCACATCTAATTAAGAAACTTGCTTAATTAAAAAAGAGGCAATAAGGCTTTAATGGTGACGGAAAATAATGACTATGTCGGTGAAGGACCCAATAATGACCAAATGAAATACTTATGCAGTGGAGGGATAAGTGTAAACATAGCTGGTCCTCCGCACACGTCACTGTCATCTGCTTCAGCCGTACACGGACCTGCAAAAACCTCAGCCAGCCGCCATTGTTGTTTGGTCAGGAGGACAAATGAGATAGTTAGCGGCTGTAATAGATGTGGCTGTAAAAAAAACTACCACGGCCGTATTAGCTCTGCTCCCTCGCCCATCAAGAAGCGAGCAGAATATTAGCCGGCGAAGGCCTTGAGGAGCGGAGAGGCACGTCTGCAGCATACAGAGGAGCATCCAGCTAAATGCCAGCAGGCCAGAGTCATTTATCTCCCCATAATGTTTCACGACTATTATTATGCTCATTCATTCTCTGTGATGCACAGAGAGGAGAGTTCAGCCGTGTCACGTGGCTCTAATATTGTGAAGTGTGAAGAGTTTTTTTTTTTATATTTTTTTTTAATGCTAATTGTCAAACATTTGACCCTGGTCATCCCTAAAACTGGAAGACATTTAAAATCCAGCGTGAAGGACTCAAACCTTTTAATAACTGAGGTTTGGAGATTACAGTCATCTGCGTTCAGATTATAGTCTCCAACTGTCTGAAACTACATGATCACATGAAGCCAGGTACAGCTGTAAAAATCCAAATGCGACTGTCCAGACTCAGCTGCAACTGGTCATTACACACTTTGATAAGAAATTAATAAACAACATATAAAAGCTCTAATTCTGATACAAACATATCCTAAAGAAAAATAATAAATGGAAGAGTCTGCAACCTAATGGCCGACCACTGCAGGCGGGGAGACCACAGGGTGGAGGGTAGAGGCTCCCTGTAATTTCTTCAGGCTGTGCCCGGTCACCAGACGCCGGCTCACCTGGCTCAGCCTTAAGAGATATTGCGAGGCGCTACGACAGCTGGAGGGAGCTCAGAGCGGCTGCTCCTTTGCGCCGAAAGGAGCCAGCTGAGGTGGTTTGGGCATCTGATCAGGATGCTTCCCTGGGTGCCTTCCACTGGAGGTCTTCAGGGCACATCCAGGTGGTAGTAGATTATATATCTCATCTGGCCTGGGAACGCCTCAGGGGGAGCTGGAAAACACTGCTGTGGAGAGAGAGAGTCTGGGCTGCCTCACTTAACCTGCTGCCATGGTGACCCAACCCTGGATAAGCATCAGAAAATGGATGGAAATTCATCATAGTTTAAACTTTTACTCCACAGACTACAGATTATTTATTCATTGCTTCAGTTTTGTTTTACATATTAAGTTATAACTTGTATACCTGTGCAAACATATTTCTGTGGTCAACATCTTCCAGCCTCAATGTTTTCTGTATTTTGTTGAATGTACAGTCATTTTTATTATGCACTCTTCCCTTTTTTTGATTTATAATTGTAACAGAAATAAAATGCTTGACACTTTTCTGGGCTGTGTCAATGTTTTGCTCAGTTGTGCTCTGAAAAACAAGATGTAAGATGCGGCAAAATTTGACTTTTGGAAAATGTTGTATTCACTGATGAGCGTACAAAAGGCAGAAATCGCCCCACACTGTTAAAAGGAGTCGAGGCTAAATAGTAAAACTGAGACAGGACGTGACCCTGCAACACAAATGTAAAGGATCAGTAAAACACGGTGCAGATGTGGTGCAGATTTAACCAAAATAACTATAGATTCTGCAAAAGAAAAGGAGCTTCTCCTTCCACTACTGTTAAGAGTTGGTTCATCAATATAAAATGTTAGTTTGTGTTAATTTTCTAGTTTCCTTTTAACCATAGCAGCGGAAGGAAACAAACACAAGATGATGTACAGTGATTAAAAGAGCTCCAGTCACATCTCAAACAGTCGTTGACGTTTAACTCGCAGGATTTATTCTCTTTCCACTGCACTCTGTAAAATTTTTGCTTTTATCTAAATTGAAAATGCAGAGAAAAACGGGTGGATGAAAACTCACCTGGACAGAAGATAAAAGCAAATATTACTTGGTCCAAAAATTAAGAGGAGGTCGTCAACACTCAATTAAATCTCAAAGCAAGCGGGCAAAAATCTAAAAGGGAGTCAGGGTAAGAGGAGAAGAAGAGTGGAGCACCCCAGCTGAGATGGGACAATAGACAATTAGACGAACTAAAGCAAAGGCTTAGGGGCAGATGAATACACAGGGTGGCTGATTAGGCAACTGGGAGCAGGTGTGCAGGTGGTTGCTGACACGTTACAGTAGGAAAAGCACAGGTGTAAATAATACAGTTAATACTGGCTGAATTCCATTTAGCTGCTTCAGTTTCAGGTTCCTCGTACATTGTGCCTGCTCGTTCACTGTCACACTGCCATGGCCTACTGGGACACTTGAATAGACCAGAGCCATTGTTAATAATGTTATTAGAAACACCTGAACTTTTCCTACTGTGACAAGTCAAAGTATCTGCTGTGAAAAAGGAGAGACTGATGGCAACAGGTGATTTCTGTCCTCACACACAGATACAGAGGAGGTGATTGAAATGTTATTATTTCAAAGCATTGGCACGTTGTGAAAGGAACTCTACGTCAAAATTAGTGATTTCTATTTTGGTGCATTTTCGTGTGTATATGTATGTAAATTAGTCTTAATTTTTGAATGTGACTTTTTATTTAATTGTAGCATTTATAGCTCGACTTAAAGTGATAGTTTGGGTGAATTGACGTGGATTTGGGTCAGTGCACTTTCCGTTTAGAGAAGCAGTCGGGAGCAGAAGCTCAAAATGTACAAATGCAAAAATGTGTTTTAGCCACAGAAAAAAAATGCTAATATTAGCTTAAGTGAATATTTTACCACAGTTTTGAGAATCAATGAACGACGGTATTCCTATGCAAAAAGCGCAACCACGACGCACACTGTTTTACGGTAATTCAACAGTTCTGCAACCTCACGTTGAATAACCTGAACCATCACTTTAAACTGAGACCGCAAAACTTTTGAAAGAAGAAAAAATACATTACATCCTCTTTCAAATTAAAAGTTGAATTTATGAGTGATAAAACCCACCCGAGGTCAATTCAATAGTGTTTTTTCTGTTAAAGTTGGAAAACTTTAGATGAATGTTGCGGTGTAACTGACTTTAGGTCTGTTAGCTCTTTTGTTTGAATACTATGTCTTCTATACTCAATTAATGTTTTCCAGTATCCAATAATTGTCCGCTGTAGCTACACGGCTGCTGTTCTGCCTTGAGATAACTTATGTTGTGAATTGGCCCTATACAAATAAAAATTGACTTGACTGCAAAAGCTACAGAATGTCATTCACATACTTTCGTTATGGGAACTTGAAGTGACACTACCTTCATTAATCCACTTATACACAGGAAGGAGAGAAATGCACAAATGCAAAGTTCATCACCAAGAGCTTGTCTTTTTGGGCGCGTTGTCCCTTTAAGGAGAGCCATCATAACTTAGAAGAATGCCGTGACTTTTCCTGTGTGCAGCGTGCGATATAAATACCAGCAGCGTGGCTTGTGAATGCATGTAAATACCTTCATGAATGCTAATAGCGCATTTACAATACAAAGCAGAGTGCTCAAGAAGGTGAAGGAGCTCGAGCGTCATGCTACATAACAGATGGTTACATCGGGTTGTAAATTTCCCCACACAAGGCCAGCAACTCTGCCATGATGTGACCCAGCCGGCGAGGAGAATGAGGAGCGGGAAGATGGAGAGGGATGAAGTCAAGGATGAGTGTGCTCCTCGCTCGGTTTAGGCTGAGCTGTGATTGGAAGGCTTGAGTTCAACAGCTTTGTTTGTTGCTGAGGTGAAGCGGTAATCAATGCCTGTCTATCAGTCTGGGGGAGAGTATTTTCCTGAGGCCCAATGGGGGGAGAAAGTGTTCAGGGTTAGTGTGCAGTGTGACACGGCAGCAGAGGTCACAAGCTTTCACGCTCGAGAACCAGGCCACAGTAGTTTCCCTTTTAACCCGGACCTTGAAGTTGGCAATGAAAGTGAGTTTCTCACATCATTATTACACGGACAAAAGGGGAAAAAAACCCAAAGAATTCACCTTGTTATTCGCTGTGAAAAGAACACACTCTTCAGTCACACAACGTGCAGTTTCTTATTTCATCCAGAGCCGCCTCTGCAGCACAGCTACTTTATTGTGTTCCACTGTTTCTGCGTTGATTCAATGAACTAAAATGAGATGAGACACATTCATTCCCACAGGACAGGACAAAAGCTCTCCAGAGTGGATTCACTGACTGAAGCCTGAGCAGAAAAAGAAATGAAAATACTCATGCATCAAGGTTGCTTTTCCCTGCTCAAGTAAAGTGGCGTGTCCCTCATTAAACAGATCAGATTTTGATTCTCTCTGGAGTTATAGTAGCGTTTATTGATAATCTGAAGTAGAGTTTCACTTGAGCCCTCTCCAGACGCTCTCCGCATTTGAAAGGTTTGCTGACAATTCTACTTGTTTGTTTCATATTTGAACAAATACCCCAGTCGATTTTTTTTTTAATAAAATAAAAAATCTAAACAACCCCACTAGGTCTGACCCAGTAAAATTTCATTTTCAACACTTTCAAAACGGCATAAATGTGAACTGAAAGCCCTCAGATTAATGTGAAAGAGGCAGTAGCACAAGATTAAATATGCACAGAGAGATTAAATGTGCATTTTTGTTCTGCCTTGTTAAGAACACCATACATTCATCACCTATGCACAAAGAAAATAAAACAGATTTACAAAATAATGAGAGATGATTTAGTTGTTCAGGAGATTAAATCAGTTCATACAAAGGTTTTTTTTTCCTCTCACAGTGTAAAGCTGTGAGGCTTCACTCTCACAGCAGTGTTTTGAGCTAAATGCTAATACGCTACAGTAACAGTCTCGACTTAGTCCTACAAGATAGTTGGCTTGGCGTTTGGTGCAGCATGCAATTAACTTATTCATAGAAAATAATAAAAAGGTAAAATACTGCAACACTCAAATATAAATATACATATATACAAAAATAAAACAATGAAAAGGATACTACACAACTACTGTACGTACAAACGTGTTTTAGAATGACAAAACTCCTGCTGCGCAAGATGTGCAAATGGTATTGATTAGACAATATCTGTCATGTGCAGGGATAATACCTCAAGGTGTTACTGTTACTGTGGTTGTTGATTGATGAGGCCAGACTCAGAAGAAAAGGCTGGTGCTGGTCCATTATTAGTGGTGATTAGACTGGACTTCTGGTCCCGATGCAGACAAACATGTGATAGGACAATTTGTCTAGATCAACTTCTTTATATTCAAACAAGTTGAGTCTGTTCTGAGTGTATAATAAATCATGAGGATAGATATGAATATGCTATAATAAATACAGTATGAATATTGGGATGAATATCCAGAGATATACACAATGGGAACCCTAGTAACAGTATGAATATTATGAAATGTAAATGCAATTAAAAATAAACAACTACAAGTATGATGGGAATTCAATGTACACACACTTTTTAACCAACAAATAGATTAATACAAATATGGATATACTGTAAAATACATAACCACTATAGGCAGTGGTATATTCATGTAAAGACCTAGTGCACTTTCAATCATGGCTGATCTCCTAACTAATGTAAAGTGGTTACAACATGGTGAACCGATCGACGTGTATTCACTCGGTCCATACAATCTCAAGTTACAGTCATTAGTTACAAAATGAGCCTAAAGTTACTGACGTAACTAGCTGTACAACAGGAGCTTCAGCCATTTCTGTGTTTCTGTGATGCTAGTCGGGAGTATGGATGTCACATCCATGGTCGGGAGCTGTGGCTAACTTCAAGCTCTGAAGGAAGTTGTTTTTCTTCATGGGACTGAAGTCTGAGTTGATGCTACACTGAATCACACAGCGTCTAGTGTCACAAAGTTGCATTACAAAAAGGGACAGGTCAGGGCTAGCTGGTTAGCATGCTAATTTCAGTAGGTAATTCTGAAATACAATAGATGGAGGTCTTGATCATGAAATCATCACTGTGGCTCCTTCTCACACTGTTGATAGTGATATATACTGTATATATTCAATTTGTGATGTTGTATTGTGATGTTTGTATTTGCCTATTTTACATTCTGGCCAGCAGATGTCGCACTGTTAACAAGCATCAAAAAATTAACCTTTACTAAAAACCACTTTGCTGAGAAAGTAAGGTCAAAGCCTCCGACGCCGTTGGACTTACTTCCGATACCAGGCAGTTAATTCTTTCAAGCAAAGAGGAAATAACAGCCTGGGTATTTTACTTACTGACCACGGACTGTACACAGAGCCAGGTTTCAGTTCACTGTGGCCATGATAGTTTTTGGCGTCGTATATAAAGCAGTAGTGGAGAGTGCTGCATGTTCACAAATCTGTTGTAGGGCACAGGAATAAGAAATGTGAAGTCTTAAAAAAGGGTTGGATTCTCCTTTAAATGCACAATCTATGATTATAATATAGTGTCCCATCCTCAAAGCATCTGGAGCAGAAAAATAACAGGGTAAAATTAGAAATGTTAAAGTCATTATAGAAGCCTATTGGGGATTTTATTCAAATGATCGTGTAAACTTAAAAATTAAAATGTAATTCCATGTTTGCGATGTAATTTTTCACAAATGTATGTGTTGTAGGATTACACTGGACTTTATGAGTATGATCAAAGCAGGAGAAGCAGTCAGGTTCCATTTGAAAGTATTTAATCTTTCGCTCGCAGTCAGTCAGGTGTTAGTATTTACAGCTGAGTGGTTATATTTCTGCAGATGAAAGAAAGCGTGCACACAGGTCAGATTCTATTATATCATCTTGAATAAAGCAACAAACAATCCTACATCAAAAATCAGTGTCACGGTTAAACCATGAGTCATTTCCATCCCTGGATTTCACTGTGTCTCTCTCTGTGTCTCCCTGTGTTCCCCTTGTGTCTCCACCCCCTGTGTGTGTAGGTGCTGTGGGTGCGGTTTCCCCGACGGGGCTCTGGAGAGTACCACACCTGCACGCCATTACCTCATCAAACACAGTACAAATACTTCTGCCTTTCCTCCACTCATCGCCAGATTGTTCAGCAACCACAGTGGTAACAAGTGCACTGCAACTTGTTGTTCTTGAACGTTTTCTCAAGTGTTTTTTTGTGCTTGTGAAACCTTTATGCTTACACCTATTTTTCCCACCGTGTCACAGGACTCCAGATCTGTGAATTGAGATTTTGTGAGTCTTTTTCTCCTGGAGAAAAAACTGAGAGACAGGAGAAATAAGCTATAGTCTCATTTTGGTTTCTCTCAGATCTCATAGTTGTCTGGGAGAAATAAATGAAACACCTTTGAGATCTCTTTTCAGATTTTCTTTTCATGTCAAGTCAGTAATGTTCATTGTCTGGGAACCATAAATGTCTACAAAATTTCTAATAGATGAGGCATTTTAGTCTGAACCAAACTGAATTCATTGCTGACTCAAGAGCCCTAGCATGTTGTTATTATAGATGTGTGCTTTGTTGGACATTACAATGCATAAATGATGACAGAATTTATCAGGGGGATTCCCTACAACGAGCCGTGACAAATGTCTGTGGCACTCATGACGGGGATTGTTAAAGGCTTCATTAGCAAAATAAGTTTTAACATCCTTCAGTGATGAAGTCTGTGAGAAGAGAGAAAATGCTTCCCTGATGAAAACAGAATCAGCCGGTACAGGACATTTAGCTACATGACGAACACCTGCGTCTGAATGAGAATGAGCTCCTGCTTTAACAGGTGACGCCAGGCCTCTTCTTTCATTGTTTATTTCTATTCCACACTTGCCTCCTCTAACAGTCGACCGGCACTGCCCCCCCCCCCATAAACAGGAGTTTCACACAGCAGTATCTCTCATGTTTTAGCGTCTGATGAGCACACGCACAATGTAGCGTTAATGGGTTTGTGAGTGCTGTTTTAATTTCCCATGTGGAGGCCGGGGGAGCCCGTCCTTCTGACCCTGGCGTGTGTCGGACAGCCCTTCCAGAGCTCAGCGGAGAAAAACGGCCTTATTAGCCCAGTTCATTAAAATCATTAATAGTCATGAAATGAGAGGCACCAGAGTCCAAAAGGCTTAATGCTCCATCCATATTAATTAGACGCCCACAAATCTGAAGTGAGGGAAACCGGGGCTGCTGCAGCTTCTGGTCCAAACACACACACACACACACAAAGATGCACACACATGCACACACTTAAGCAACCTGCCTACTGTGGCGTAACCTCCTCACACCCCTCACCCTCCCCTCCCCCAACTGTCACCGCCGCTACCCTCCTGTTACTACTCCCGATTAAATTCCGTTTTAATTAAAACTGATCACATTAAGAAACTGATGTGGTTAATTAACTGGACTCTGGTGGAAGTGGCTTCCTCTACATCTGATGGCTGCATTGTAAAACACTTCCCGTTGAGGGGGGAGAGGCGCCGCGTGTAATACCCCCACCACTGGCACCCCCACTGTCTTCCACCCCTCGCTTCCCTCCCCCTCTTCACACAGTCCTCAATTCTTTTTAAATTCACTCCAAAACCCATCTGTCTTAATAAGTCGTTTAGACTCATTTTCAGGCTTCAAGGCTCTTAATTCAAGAAGAAAATCTCCAGCCGGGTGACACCATGCGCTGCAATTTCTCTTGCATAAAGAATTTCCTGGAAGTGTCAGTATCTTTTAAAGGTGCTATCAGGACAATATGGCTTTTAGTAACATCTAGTGGCAGCTGCAGGAAACTACAATTATAATACTTATGTAAAAGCCGTGTCGTCTCGCACAAACCAAATCGTATGTTTTGTATTAACCTGAAACTTATCTGATTTTTTTATCTCAAGCATACGACTATTACTGACGCTGAAGATAAAAGAAGTTGCTGTCCAGTTGTTAGTGTTTGTTAAGGTTTGAGGGAAAGGAAAACAAGTGAGAAGCTCAGGGAGCCTGGAAATGAAGACCTTTCCTAGCAAATACTTTGAGCCAGCATGTAGTTTACACAACCTGGAAGTTTTCTCAGTAGATACACAGGACCCATGGGAAGATTAAGGGTCCCGGGAAATGTAGAATTTCCCCGTAAATACCCGAAACTTGTGGGTAATTCAGGGAAATTGGAAGTGAGGAATTTGCCGGTAAATACCCAGAGTGTGCTTGTGCCTGTTTAGAAAGCCTGAATTCTTTGCAGCCATTAAAATTATACTAAAATGACCAACACTGATCTACATTTTAATGAACCTCAGTGACATACTATGGTGACTTTGAGCAAAGAGCCTGTATGATTTTGCTGATTTCACTTATAAATGAGGAAAAACAAGGCTGATCCCTGCACGATTCATTATAGAATAAATAATAACATGCTAAATAAAAAAATAGATTTTCTTCAGTGTCTTCAGCTCAACACTTCCCTGCTTCCTCTTCTTTGTGTTTTACGGATGTTCTCCGTTCGTTGTGCTCCATCCTTTTCACTTTCGTCACTCTCCATCTCCCCTTTTGACGCCTTCTCCTTCTTCCTCTCTCTTTTCTTTCTTTCTTTCTTTCTTTCTTTCCTCTTCTTTATTCTTTCTTCCTCCCCCCTCGTCACTGCCTCCCCTGTCTTCCACATTTTCTCTTCCTCTCCCCTCGTCACTGCCTCCCTGTCTTCCTTCGCCGGCCTCCGACCACACGGCGCTCTTGCTAGCAGTTAGAAGTTATGGTTTGTGGCTGGCGAGCTGACAGCGCTACAGCAGAGGGCGAGATAAGGCTGTGACCTCTCTGGCCGGAGAGGATGAGATGAATACATTTACTCCCTGTGTGATGGGAGGCTGGGGTGGGGGGGTGGGGGTGGGGGGAGTGAGCTGGTGTGTGCCGTCCCTGGGCGCCTGGCGCCCCAACTAAATCTGCTGTATCTGTAACAAGGGCTTCAGACAGATGGGGATGAGGAGGGGGATGGGAGGAAGGGGCTGGGTAGTTGGGGTGTGTGTGGGTACATATATGTGTGTGTGTGTGTGTGTCTATATATATATATACATTTATATATACTGTATATATACCTAGTGTATCTATCGTCTCTGCTTTTTCCCCAAGGCCTGATGTTCAAAAATCAAGGCCTCCTGCCACGAGGCCACGATTCATCACCCTGAATAGGTGGTGTGTGTGTGTGTGTGCATGTGTGTGTGTGTGTGTGTGTGTGTGTGTGTGTGTGTGTGTGTGAGAAAGAGAGAGTGAGAGTCTCTGTTTGTACAGTACAGCATACTGTATGTGTGTGCCTGCGGACGTCTTTTACACTGTGTCTACATCTCATTTACATTTTCCGAGCATACGTAAGTAGACTTTAAGCAGCTTCTTTATTTGTAATTTTAACACATACATTTAACTGCAAATTAACTCCTGTATGACAAAATGTGATAATAAAATTTGTAAGGCGTCGCGTTTTTTAGATTATTACCTTGACAGGAAGTGGAGTACAAAGAAATGCAGCAATGATATAAACATGTGTTAAATGCTTGTTTTTGCTCTGTGGAAGTGAACGAAAATGAAAAGCAGCAACTGTCTTCCTCTGAAGAAGGAAAACAAGCCGACCTACAAAGAAACTTTTCTACTTTAAAGGACCATGCTAATGGTTTTGAATTATGTATTATGTTGCCCATTAATTGTAAATTGCACATTTCTGCTGATCATTAGCAAATGCATATTAGACGTGTTTGAATTTCCTTCGTCACAGACCTTCAGTGATGCCAGTTCATTTCTTGAGAAACCGTACATTAAGCCATCACATCCACCGTGAGCAGGGACCGTACAAAAACTCTCCTGGAAGGTGCATTCAAGGACACTCTGATGCCAAAACATTAAAAGTCACCTGCAAAATCTGTTGCCCTGATAATCTGTTTGTTGTACAATCAAACCAAGAAGACAAACAAGAAGGGGAATGAGACGCTGTGTAAAGGATAATCTGAATGTGTTCATTCTTGCATGAAAGTTTGCTGTTGAATTGCTGAATGAATTGTCAAACGGTGAAGTGTCCTTGAACGCACCGACGGGAAAAGTTTTTGAGATGGTCCTCCCTCGAATGACCCTGTAGGTCGTCTGTGTCAGCAGCTTATTATGACCCATAGATAGTTGGGTTTTTTTTCACGACTCCAGGCAGCTGCAGTAATTAAAAGTATTAGCATAAACATAATTGGAATTTTCACCCTTGGTATTTATTTAAAGAATCCTTATAGGGCCGTACTAGTATATTTGCATTAGCAGCTCTAATGAATATTTTTTATTTGCTGTTTCTGTGTTCAGTCTTTGTGCTCAGACAATTTGAAAATATCACCAGCCAGAAAGTGTCACCAGCCTCATCCTTTAATTAAAGATTGATCATAAAAGTCAGTGTTGCATTAGCTCTTAACATCGTAACTTTACAAACCTTCATGCAGATTTGATGCTCAATGCGATGGACTGCAGAATGTGATAGTTGAGCGTCTGCCTGGGACAGCAGAGAAAATCTGTAAAACACTGCAGGGAAATGTTCAGTCATGGTAGAAAGTGTGATCAGTTCGTGGTAAAATGACTAAAACATGCAAAACCACTGCGTGTGTTTGTGTTTCTCTCTCTTGGTCATGTGTGTTTCCACCAAGGGCATCATTTATCCACCAGCCTAGAGGCAAAAACAACTTGCTGCCAGTATTGATGGTTCCTCCTGCAGTACCTGTGCGGATTGGGTTCAGAGGTCACCAGTCACAGGCAATCAGGAGTAAATGGAGCCTGTGTAACACTAGACAAACGGCTAAGAGCTTTAGAACAAAGCCAAGGCCGCTGTCCTGTGTGTTGCCTGTGTGTGTTTGTGTATATTGCTGCAATGCTCTTGATTCCCTTATTTCACTCAACCTTAGCCACTGTAACAGGATTAATTCTTGTTTATTTCCAAACGTCTGACCTTGCTGAAGATCCCTTTATCCTTACTTCTCGTCAAGACTGCAAACCTCACCAAAAAAGTCTCATCTCTTTTTTTTCTTTTTTATTTTATTTAAAACAAAATAAAATGATCACTGGATGAGGCACTCAGCAGCCAAAACACATTCCCAATCCTTTTATCCCCTTAGTAAGGTTTAACACTGTCAGCTCCTGCAGTCAGCCTCGTCCCCTGTTCATCCACAGACTAATCCAACTCTCTTTTATTGTCTCATTGACTCTCCAAGCCTGAACTCCAAGAATCATAACAGCTTGTGGGAAGCGTCACGAAGGCAAGCTGACGAATTTGGCGTCTCGGAGAAAGAGAGTCGAGGAGGGGCTCGCTCCCGGGGAGGAAGACACATATCAAAGAGGTATTAAACGCACTGATCCGCCATGCCTTAACTCACTCTTACATCATCATAAAACATCATCCAATTTACCAGCACCGTCGGAGAGGAACCATAACACATTTGCATAATGCAGCGTCTTCACTATGTTAATTCTCCCTCAACTCAGCCATGTACAAGGGCTCTTTTTTTGTGGTGAGACTTATTCTATCTCTCTCAGTCTGTATATTGTGTGTGCATGAGTGCATTACACCATGCTAGCATGTCGATGACTGGTGAAGATTATGGAGGTAAATGAGGCTCTCCAAAGCCCTCCAAGCTCTCCATACAGCGGTGTGATAGTCAGTGATACCGCAGGGCATCACAGGAGGAGCAATAGAAACACATTACTGCCGAAATCACATTGCTCTCCCCCCGCTGAGGGGTGTAAGTTACCACGGAAATGGATGGAGCACACAGGGGAAGAGGTGGTGGGGATGAGGGTGGGGAGTGAGCGTGGTGGAGGTGGAGGTGAGGTTTAGTCTCTCTACAATCTGCATTGACTCGTGTGATCTCTTTTTAATTCTCTGCCTGTGTGAAATATGGAAGATGACTTGATTAAATTCTTCCTCGCCTAGGTTCTGATGCGAAGCGGCGCACGCTGACCGACTGCACACCCACCTCTTGTGCCTTTGTTAGTTCAAGTATGTTAAAGAGAGAAATCTGACACTGTTTTCTTTCATCTGCCTGTGGCTTTCAGTGAAGTGCAGGAGTTATTGTGTAATGAGATGTTGTGATTTTTAGCCAATGCGCCAATCTGTCAGTCCAATACTTTAGTCCAGAGTCGAATATCTCAACAACTATTTAATGGATTGCCAAGAAATTTTGTCATGTTCACCACAATCTTATCAACTATGGAGGTTCCTCAACTTTGGATGACGTTTGAGGTTTTTTTAATTCAAATATCTCAAAAACTACTGTATGGATATGGTTTTATACAGATGTTCATGGTGCCCAGAGGATGAATCCTGACTCTTCCTGTAGCTTCACTATGAGTTTGACATTTGTGATGTCTCAACAACCATTGGATGGATCGTCATGAAATTTTCAACACAAATTCACTGTCCCCTAAGTATGAACTGTAATAAATTGAGCAAACCCTTAACTTCATCAGGCCAAACTCAACATTTCTCTTTGCACAATACTTCATGGTTTATGACTAAATATCCACAAAACTAATGACAGCTGTACTTTATGTTTAGTGATAACGAGTAATTGCTACCATGCTAGTGGTGCTAATCTATGATTGTGAACAAGGTGAATGTTATTCTTTCTTATCTGCAGCGTGTTAGCATGATGACGTTAGCATTTTAGCTTCAAGCATTGCTTTGCCTGAGTAGAGCCTCACAAAGCTGCTAGCATGGCTTTAGAGTGAGTGAAATGCCTCAAAAACTGTTGGATGGATTGTCATGAAATCTGGTTCACTTTCCCCTGAGGATGAACTGTAGTAACTTTGGCAAATCAATCAAAATTTCATTTTGTACAATACTTTATGGTTTATGACTAAATATATGCAGAACTAATGACAAATCACCCTCAGCTGTACTTTATGCTTTTAATGCTTAATTTAGAATTGCTAGCATGCTTATCATGCTAATCTTTAATTGTGAACAAGGTTAACATTATAGCCGCTTAACTTCAGCATGTTAGCATGCTGATGTTAGCATTTTAGCTTCAAGCTTGAGTACAGCCTGTAGACTCTCTAATTTATACTATTTAGAGCTAGAGTGCCTCTTTTTGTTGAGGTTGGAGAAATGAACAGATGTTGCACTTAGTGACAAACCCAGAGAGAATGATCAAGTAGAAGTTCTTGTCAGCTTAACAGAGAGTTTTAATGTCTTTCAGGTCATTGTTTTGGTTTTACAGCCCACAGATTCACATTTTGGTTCACTCTCAGATCTCTCATTAACCTTGATTACAGCAACAGCAGGCGGCTGATAAACCCACTGTACACTGCATATGCCCTGCACCAAACAACACGGACAAAATTAGTGACCAGATATTTATCTCAGGGAATTAGTGGGAGTGAAAATCTGACTTATATTCATTGTTTGTTATATCTGTTTGGATGTATAAATGAGCAGCTGTTTAATACCACTTTCATCATATCAACTTCATGAGGTGAAAATGTGTCAGCTTGTTGCACTGCCCCCAAATGGCCAAAAAAGAAATTAATTAATGCATGTTTAAGGGCTTTATTGAAGTATTTACTCCTTACAATGGCATGTTTTGTTGGTTCCAACATCGCTTGAAATAGAAATAATCCTATATGTTTATAGTGCATCACTTTATTTAGCCTACATTTTGTTATATTTCATTTGAACTTTGAACACGTTTGTTATCTTCTTCGATTTGGGCTAAAACTTCAAATACATTTCTATGGGGTGAAACAGGGTTTGTCGACACTACATGACTTTGTAGAGACTGACCCCTGGTGGGTCAATGAGGCTGTAGACCTCAACTGGGAACACAGGAGCTTCGACGACAGCAACACGTTCAAATGAGCAGAGACTTTTCCCTACAAATACAAAAACATTATGTATTTTTGTTTTTCACTATCAGCTATGTTTCTCAATTCTTAATTTCTTTTCTTCAAATGTCAGTGACAGAGATTTACTGGATGATTTCACATTTGGTCTGTTCACCTGTAAGTTTAGTTTGTATATTTTGTCATTACTGTGAGAAAGTTGACCATGAAGAACATTACGGCTCACACAAGATGACAATATAAAGACGAGTTCGTTCTCTTATAAACCTTCAAACATATTCACTAATGTACAGTATCTCAGAGTACAGACAGTAGAGACAGTAGAGACAACGCATCCAGTGCAGCTCAACTGAAATCTTCTTCATAAAAGGATTGTAATGCCATCTGCTGGAAAAACAGGCTCCTTACAAAAGTGGCACATGATGTGGAAATGTTTTTTCTCTTTATTGATTAATTAATCACTTCATTCTATAAAATGTCAATGTCACAACAGTCGAAAACTCAAAGATATTCAGTTCAAAATTATATGAAACCGCTGACTAATATAATCCATCAGAATGAACGTTCTTATTATTATCTGGTGCTGTCTTTTTAAATCTATATGCACTTGCATTACAATGCAGTGATAAAATAACTAAAAGTGGACACAAGTGTTCACTGGGATGGTGCAAATACGGTTCAAATTTATACATGTTGATTTGACACTGACATTTAAAAGACAGAATGCACAAATCAGAAAGCAGCTTAGCTTAGCTATCGTGGTTCGTAATAGCATGCCAGCACACTGGTGTTGTGCTTTATGCATGAAATAGCCCATCGCAGGAGCACAAACTGGAATCTCTGATGTCTTAAAAACAATAAAACACCACATGAATATTATACCCAAATTAAATAAATTCTATTTGTGTGGAAATACATTCCTGCCGTGAAAAATAATGTAAAAAAAAAAGAGTTGTACAACATCAAACTTTTTTACATTTTTAATTGTCATGGCACAATTAGTCCTCCATATATAATCCACATAGGATTTTGTGTTGCTTTAAAAATGAAAAGGATAAAGAATATTGGTTTGTTATGTGGAAGAAGTGCTACTCTATGTTTCTAACAGCCACTGAGGTGCAGGTGAGCTGAATTCCTTTGTCACTGTGTGTAACCATTGCACTGTGTGACTCACATGTATGAGCTGAAGCGCTTGGGGCAGTTGCTCACACACAGAATTAATTTTGCCACCTCAGGATGCACAGCAGCACCTGTAAACATCCTCAGCTCTCTCCAGACTCCACTGGTAATTTGCTGCCACCTAAGGGACACAGAGATACTGTGCATGGTGCAAACAGGATATGAAACACAACTGTAAACACGGCTGTGCTCTCCTTGCTTTGCATGTTTTAAATGTTTAATTGCCTCCACCTTTGTCTATTCCTGTACCTGCAATTGTTAGATGTGAATGAGGTGTAGATCTTTGAGGTTAACTTGACTTTAATCTCATATTTCTTTGTTTCAGATGTCATTTCATACTGGTTTGATACACCCACCTCCCCCTTTTATTGTGTTACCCTGTCTCAAGTTTATGACATTCATTTGCATCCTTGTAAGTTTTATGTTTGTCTAACTGTTGAATGTTTTACTTTACTTTATTTGTGTGTGCATACAAAAAAGTGTAAACAGCTCATTCGTCCACCCTGAAAAAATAAAGTTTAAATAATTAAAAGGCCCAGTTTGAATGATTTAAATATATACATTGATTTATATGTATTTTTTTTAAATGTATGTGTTGGACATGAGCTGTAAAGTGGCAGAATAATACTTGAGGCTGTGTTTAACACAGTAGGCAACGTATATATTTGAAGCTTTTTATCATTTTATTCATGTCTCTTGCTCATTATAATCTCACACTTAAGTTTTGTGGTTTATCAGTTTATTGAACCGCTGGACTGTCATTTGTACATGAAATGCAAAGATCTGGGATCTGAGCAACTCTGGTTAACAATGCAGGATCGAAAGCTCAAACTTATCCCACCCTGGGAACTAGTTTGGTCTTCTACACTAATACATTTTGAAATAGTAAAATAACACAGCAAAGCCCACAATAGATAGAAAAAGAAAAGAAGTGAAAGATTGCAGGCAGGATGATGAACATGAAATTATATGTGAACTAAATGAAGCAAAATTTCTTCAGAGGATTCATTCCACCCTCTGTTCTCTGCACCTGGCGCTCCCCTATCTCATCAACTACTGACACACACACACACACACACACACACACATTCCTCATACATCAAAATGTCTTTGTTTTGTTTCCTCGGCTCCTTGCGTTGCCCTGCAGAGCTCTCACACTGTGATGAGCTTGTTTCGGCATTTTTTCAGTTTGCAGATAATGTTGAATGTCGGTCCAACTACAGGGTGTGGACACAACAACATGACAACACATCAGCAACAACAACAGAACACACATCAGTACCGAGTTCTCGTTTTCAAATCTCCTCACGCAGCACAACAGCAGTCGTTATGGACTAAACCGTGGATGATTGAAATGCATTCAGTGACCACAACTCCCACTAAACTTCTGTGGATTTACAGTGCACTTTGCACAGGTTTACATACCATTTAAAAAAACAGTTAAATTTATATTTAGATGCTAAGTGCTAAGTGTAATAAATACAACTTCAGTGTCCTTCATTCTGCTGTATCAACATTTAAAAACATCCAACCCGAGAGGAATTCTCTCTCTTTATAACCCCCTGGTCACATGATCAGACATTTCGCTTAGATGCAATAAATGCTGGATTGATCAGGCTCCAAAAAGATTCTGTATGACAAAGGATGTGATGTGGGTGAGAACTTGGAGCTAAATACAGAAGGCAGGGTTATCTGACTGTTGTATTTCTATATCTGTGGCTATCCTACACCTGTACTGTATGTTTAGTTTACAATAATTCAAAATATGTTTGGGAATAGACACCACTAAAGCATAATATCAGATGAGTGTATGAGTGAGGGCCTTAAAATGGGTCCTTCAGTATTTCAATTATGTTCCAAGTAGATGTTTTATCAAATAATTTCACTGCAACCTTTGCTACTAATAGTGTTCCAGCATAGAAAACTGCACTAACTGATATAGTCAATGCTTTTATTTTTTTGCGCTGTAGCAGTTTAGCAGCACCTGCAGGGTTTGTCGTGTTATTGCAGGGAATCACATTGCATTCACTGTATATTCACAAATGAATAACTAAATAAATAATGGTGACCTCATCTCATAATTATGGCTCACTATCTCATAATTACATATGATAAAAAAAAAAAATTTGTAGTGGCAATATAGCCTACTATATCTGAAATTCACATTCACAGAATACAGAACACCACTTGTTAACTCATGATCAGGTGGCAGGTGTAGTCTGCCAAAGGTAAAGGTCTCTGTGACCTCAGAAAACACTTTTTAGCCATCACTTAAGACACACAGCAATTAGGACAACATTTCACACAAATGGTTAATATCTTATGACTCTAAACAGGGATGTGAACTGAAAATAATCTGAGTGACAGACAACCACAAGGCGGTAACTGTAGTTTTTATCTGGGGTTGGTATTTTTAATATATGCATTTATTCTTAAAGTTTTTATTTATTAATCTTTGACTTCTTACCTCTTACTTACCTTTGACCTTTTACTTTTGCTGTTATTAGCAGTAGGTCTGGTTATATTAGTAGTTAGTTTTAATAGCAATCAGCCCTCACATAGGCCTATACAGTCCACTGGTGGAAACAGTGACGGTCATGTTGAAGGTCGTTTCCCCTTTAAATTTAGCTTTTTGTCGATGGTGTTTTGTCCAGAGCTGAGGGGAGGGGGAGGAGGGGGAAAGGTGAAGGGAGGGTGGGATAACTCAGTATGACATATATTCACAGGCAGGAGAAACCCACGCACCCACGCAAACACGCGCGTTTTCATCATGTAGAAGCAGACAGGCAGAAAGACAGACAGACGGACGGACTTCGACCTCAAACTTCATACCAGCATGTAGCCCGGGCTGCTGCGATTGGAAACACCGACGGACGCATCCGGATTCCTCTACTGATATAAAATAAAACCCGCAGGTAAGAAGCTTCTCATCCTGGTCTATTGGCTACTAACGCGGTGAGGTGAAGGATCCTCTTCCCTCCCCCGCGCATCAATGTTTCATGCGCGACCCTGCGTCGAGGTGTTTTTGCAGAGAGGAACTTTTGGTCTTGTGTCGGATTACACTGGCAGTTATGATGCGGGTGTCATAGCTGGGAACGAATCCGCCGGTTTGCAGCAGCAGCAGCAGCAGCAGCTGCAGCAGATCGCCCCGCTGTAAACAAACCCAGCAGACGTGCGGCTGCCTTTCAGCACCAAGGACAGAGCTCCGGAGGCTGCTGCGTAGTTTAACACCGGAGGCGTCTTCTAACAAAAACACAACACAGGCCTTTACTGTCTATGCTATGAATTAAACACAGAGTAATGTCTCTTAAATAACAATCTTAAACGCAAAAAACGAGGATGAGCTGTGCATTTTCTTGTTGCAGCATTTTCCCAGACGCCACAGAGCCCTCTGGGTAAATATATGGTAACTCACAGTATATCTGAATCATCACTAACACCAGGCAGAGAAAGAGAATCAATTTGCTAGTTAAAAAAAAGGACAGATGTTAATTTCTCAATATCAGAATGACCAGGTGGGAGTCAAGTCAGTGTTTTTTATACATGTCATGGTTGTGCACCAAAACAGCAAAATTACAGCATGGAAAATCAGGAGCAACTTCCAGGTTCCAAATGGCTCCTATTCCTCTCTAAATATAGAACCATCTTATCCTGCAGAGAAATGATCAGATGGACAAAATGGTTCAAGAGTTTGTATGTGCAAATTAGGTCTTGGTTTCATGTGTCCTAGCTTTGAGATGTGATAATAATAATTCAGATTTATATGGTAAAATTCATGCAGCAAGAAGTGCTTTCAAATGTGACGGCAGGACAAAAGAATTAGAAATATGTGAGGGTTACACAAATATTTATATTTTTAATTTCTTTGAAATGGACAACTGGCATGTTTGATGAAAGGCATATTCACGTATCTTAGAGGGAAGATAGATATAGAAGACTGGTAGAGGACAATCTAAGAGCGTGCGATGGGGCATAAAATGAAAGACAGTTTGTCATCAAGCCCCAGGTCACTTGGAGCTTTATATAAGTATGAGAACTTTAGTATCAATTCAGAAACAAATTGGAGGTCAGCGCAGACTAACTAGAACTGGCCTAATGTACATTGTGTTTTCAAATAAGTTTAGGGTGTTGAACCTTGAGAAAGCAACATATTACCTGTCAGGAAGAGAAGGTCAGTGAGTTCTCCGCCAGGCTGGAAACACAGACTACTCAGATCAAGTCTCTGTCAAAACAGGCAGATTATCTTATCACCGAGATCCAAAAGAAGCTGAGTGAGAAGTTACAGCAAGAAAAATACATCCATCAGCACTAACTCAAGGCTGAGAATCAGTCTTATGCTGAGTGGGTGAAAGAGGATCAGGAGTTGATCCAGGGGCTGAGGAGTGAGCAGGATGCCCTCCATCAGGAATTGGAGGGCCTGAAAGCAAAACTGCAGGAACTGCCCTCGAACAACCTCGAGAGCTGAAGGAGCAGAAGGAGTCCCTAACACATTTACTGATGCCAGAGCCTGAAGTCTCTGAGGAGAAGCTCCCTAGAGAGAGAAAAAAAGAGGCATCGGTCTGGAAAAGAAACTGCCACTTCCTCATTTTGGCTCTTCATGTTCCTTCCCATGGCATGTTGGTTTCCTCCGATGCCAAATCCCATATGTTCAGGTGAATTGGACACTCTAAATTGCCCCTAATCAATCAGTTTAAAAAAAAGACCACCATCAGTGACAACACAATTTCATTGATTCATTGTACTAATTCTATATAGAATAAAATACAATAATCTCAGCTTGACTCATAAATAGTGTTAACAGTCAACAGTTACAAATACAGTATGTTTTATTAAGGACTTATGGAGTTAATATTTCAAAACATTGAAAAAGGTTTTAGGTTAAAATTTCAAGAAATACACGTCCTACACATCTGACTTTTATTTAACAAATGCTACATGGATACTTACAAGTTACATTTAACAGTGCTTTCTTCACTAACAGTGTAAACATGTTACAGCAAACATTCACATTTAAAATAAATTGCTGTAAGGGCAGGTAAATAGAGTTTCATTTACTGATTGATAGATGGACTGTGACACTGTTTTACAGGAGCAGAAAATGGCAGCCGCAGACACCCTCTGCTTCACTTTGTGGATTGCCACGGTCTTCACCACCGGACTCGGCTGCCCTGAGCTCTGCACCTGCTCAGATAAATATGGCCGCCACTTTGCTGAATGCTCCTACAAAGACATAGCTGAAGTCCCAGATGGTTTTCCTTCTAATGTTACAACTGTGAGTCTCTCCGCTAACAAGATCAGTTTGATACCATTGGGGAGTTTTGACAATGTCACCCAGGTGACATCGCTGTGGATGGCCCACAATGAGATCGTCTCCATTGAACAAGGGGCCCTCACACCTTTGGTTCATCTGCGTAACTTTGACATCAGCCACAATAAAATCGTAGACTTTCCTTGGGAGGATCTGCAGAACCTCACAGCCCTGCATCTGTTGAAGATGAACAACAATGAGATGGCCCACCTGCCGAGGAACGCCTTCTCCAACCTCAAAGAGCTGAGGTCCCTGCGACTCAACAGTAACAAATTTATAACTATTGCTGAAGGGACGTTTGATGGTTTGGTGTCTTTGTCCCATTTGCAGATTTATAGCAATCCTTTTGCGTGCACCTGTTCCCTCAACTGGCTCAGAGCCTGGATTTCACTTTTCAACACCATGTCAGTCGCGGAGCAGGATTTGATTATTTGTGCAAGTCCGGAGAAACTTAAAGGGGAAGTGATCGGAAAATTACCTGAGTCAAGGTGCACAAGCCCAAATGTCACAATACGGACTGAACCAAATATTCATAACACAACCCTCTATGAGGCCAACACATTGATCCTGACCTGTGATTTCAAAGGAAACCCGAAGCCACTGGTCATGTGGAATATTCGCAGCAAAAGCCGGAGGCAGGAGCTGGTGTTGTCGTTCACCGAGGATGACTCGGCAGAATCAAATGCGGACTCCTCACTGTCCCTACACCCTGTCAAAGTCTTTAATAATGGAACTCTTATCATTTCACAGCTTAGGAAAGAAGACAGCGGCAACTACAGCTGCTCGGCCACGAATGAGTTTGGTAGAGCTGATGATTCAGTATCTGTGAAGGTGGTGGCCTCACCCAAACCAACACCACCAACCCAAATGACCACAACACCCACTTACACTGAAACACAATCATCTACACGACGACCAACAGACAAAATATCTATTTTTGATTCTGTGCGTCTTCCTGATGTGAGGAGAAAAGACTTGAACATGAATGTTGTACCAACTGTCCCGCCCACTGCAGAGATTAATTCGGAGTCTTATGAGGAGGAAACAAGATATCTGTCACGTGCTAGTAAATGTGGCCTGACAGCAAATACAAGATACATATCTAGCCATGTCTTTAACGGGAGCCTGGATGATATAAAGCAGTACACATTTGACTTTGGTGTCATTGCATTAGGGGTGTCAGAAACGGAGGCAACAGTTCGACTCAACCCTCTACTCATACCCAGAGAGAAGAGCGCCAATCGGGCCGCCACTACTGCCACATCTGAAAGCCTCCTCAGTGACAGCGAAGAGGACCACGGCCCTTCAGACGTCTCTGAAGGAGTCCACTCCAGTGGCTTGTATCTGTGTGTTACTGCTGATCGCAAACACTCAGCTGTGCAGTGGTCGAGAATCAAGGAAGGCGTCAACACTTATCTGTTCAGCGGTTTACGCCCTGGCACCAACTACTCCCTGTGTCTGACCTACAGAGGGGAGGACTGCGAGGTCCAGGTGCTGTTCACCACCAGGAGGAGGGTGCCAAACCTGCTGATCATCATCTCGGTCAGCATCTGCCTCCTGACAGTGTCTACTGTGCCTCTGCTCGGCGCGACATGCTTTCACCTGGTGTACAAATATCGCAGCAAGACGTACAAGCTGATCCTGAAGGCCAAAGACCAGTACCACATGGAGAGGAACCTCACCGCCAACTTTAACATCCATGCATCTCACACTGACTCTCAGAGAAAGATTAATGTCAGTCAGCTGGACGAGGAGGAGGGGGAGACGGAGAGCAGAGACGGAGATGGAGAGAAGGAGGCGGATACAGAAGAAAGTGTGGTGACTGAGTCATTTACTTTGTCTCAGTGTAGGGGGAATTTAGACGACTGTGAGGTAGGATCCGAGTACAGTGATAGGCTGCCTTTAGGAGCCGAAGCAGTGAATATTATAAGCAACTACAAATATCCAAATCAGTAAATGCTGAATGTTTCTGACGTAACATAATTTACATTCAGTTACAAGGTAAAACAGGTTTATTTTGTTTTAAATTTGTGTCAGTGGTTTAGGTTCCCTTTAGCCTTTATGAAAGCTGCCTAGCACGCCCGGTTCTAGACTGCTCTGATTGGGTGGGGCATTAAGAGATGTTGACTGGTTTCTAACTGCGAGACTTCAAGACTCATTACTGGGCTACTCTGAGTGTTATTTAGGACTGTAATCTTTTAACATGCATTGTTTTATGTTACCTAAAACTAAAGTAAAAGAATCTAATAACACATAAGCCCATAATGTATTTAATTTGGAATTAATTGGTTGATTTTGGTGTGGTCCTCATATGGAAACCGATACACTTGGCATCCTAAAGATGCTATTTATTTTAATAGACTTATCATATATCATTATTATCACCATAACATGCTTTTCTACTGTAGTAAAATATCTTTTCAGTAACAGTAGTTAGTGACGATTGACGTGCTGATGTCAGTGTAGTGTCTCATCTCCAGTCTGAACTTTCTGTTACTGGTAGAGTTTATTGCTGCTCTGTCTCAACGCAGTTAAAGTTGTTTTCTTCATCACAGTGACTTACTACCCACTGTACATTTAAACTTAAACTAGTTCTGCTCCAGCACTTATAGATCTCTGCTCCTTTTAGCACATTAATTCAGCTGTTGTTTACATGCTACTCAGATGCTAGTTAGCTTAGCTTAGCAGTTAGCACTAGCTTCTCTCGCGCGCGCGCTCGGTGTTTCTTGAATTAACAGATGAACGTGTTCATCAGAGTGTGGTGTTGTTGTAAATTCAGTGTAGACGACTGTGATGTTTATTACATCTTCAGTGATGTGTGCTGTCTTACCTTCGACACACGGCTCAGCTAGCTAACCGGAGCTTTTTCTAATCTGTGACCGTCTGTGTACACAACAGCCTTCAGCGTGATAGGCTATTAGTCGTGACGTGTAACCAATCAGATGGTGCAGTGGGCGGGACATTTCCCTAGACCTCAGAGTGCTGACTACGGACCAAAGACAGACGCAGCTAAAGTACCGCATTTTTTAAATCAGTTGTCGGTTAAAAAATAATATTTGGAAAATGCTGAATAGCCCTACTATTCAGTTATTTTTTAAATTCTGGGATGAAGTGGGACGATTTGGTGCGGCAGTTGGAGCATTTGGTGGGGCATTGCCAGCACCACCCCCCGTGCCCATGCCCATGCCCATGCCCATACCCATACCCAGAGCTGGGCCCATGTTAATGAGTAAGTAAACAGGCAGGACTCAGTTCACCTGTAATTAAGATCACAAAAGCAACAGAATGAGCAGACAAACAGGAACAGACGGGTGAAGCAAAGATAACGCAGGGAAAAGACAAACAGGCAGAAAACAGCTACAGATGAACAGCAAGGTACTGGGCTGGTTTAAATACTGCGACTGATTGGGGAATGGTAAACATGTGAGTAGGTGGGTGTGGGGAGTCAGGTGACTGGGGACGGAGGGAAAACGGAGGGAGGGAATGGTAAGGCCTGCAATCAGAGGAGAGTTAGAAAAGGGGAAAACAGGCAGGAATGAATGAAATCATGACTCCCATCCAAATGGGTCTCAACTGAAAATTATCAAGAAAATTATACACAGCATTTGGTGGGGGCTCCCCACCCCCACCCCCATGCCCATGACTAGAGCCTAGAAATACTGCTTTGTTCTACAGTGATCTCAAGGCTCAAAATATATTTATTGGCTTCAAACCACACCCAAAGCTGAAACACTCAGTGGCTGGATGCAGCTGCCCGGCTCTATCAACTGTCAGGGGAGGTTTTCCAGACAAAAGTCTTTTAGCAAAGGCTGAACAAGACCTGGTGTGGGCTGTGTTAATCTTGTTACCCAGACTCTGTTGTAGCTGGGAACATCTGGGCTTGTTTTCATCCTTCTAAGGCAATTTTCTGTTATTCATTTATGTACACTTCTGGAAAACAGTTTCCACAAACAACACCAGAAAATGACAAAAAAAAATAAAAATCAGACATCAAAGTAGAAAAAGCAGCAATGTCTCTGCAGTTATTAAAACATATGATATGACTGCTAAATAAGACTGAGGAAACAGCTATCGCACTACCAGCTTTGGTCATTTGGTTGGCTTACTAGAAAGCACATAGAAACTTTGCACCTTCACCACAACTGCACAATCCTCAAAGGTTTTATTTTTTAAATCTGGATCCAGACCCTGCACCAAAATACACATAGTGATAGACAATCATTGGATACCAGTCCAGCCAAAATGTTCAAAAAAGGCCTTATCGCTCTACATTAAGAAATACTGTAAACAAATCCTGGAACTAAAGATGTTTTTTTGGACCAAATTCCAGTAAAATCTATTAAAATATTTTAAATATATCCCACTAACTATATATATATAAACAGCAAATAAAACTGAAACATATATAACCTTATAGGTAGAGGTAATATTACATTCAACATACAGGCTTTTTGCGAAACTTCCATCATCAATCTGAGAGTTTGTCCACAAGAACCACAGATTGCCAAAATGTTCTTGCACATTGAGGAGAGTCCATGAAGTCAACTCTGAAACAACAGTAATGAGTCCTCAGAGGCTCTGTTGTCCACATGTGTTTCCAATTACACTGGCTGATTAGACCACTTATCAGGTTGAAGTTGAGTGATGTATCCTGGGAAATACATCTTCTACAGATACCAAACTCTATGAACTAACAAAAGTTATAACGTTGTTAATTGTTCCACCATAATAGATGCAATAAAGATAATCGGAAGTTTGGCAATGGAAGTTAAATCATCTGTGTGGGTGGACTACAGTTTGAATGTGTAGGGGCTTTAATTTTCTTTTTTCTTTTCTTTTTTAATTTAATTAAGTCTCTAATTAAGTGTTATTATATGCCCAAGTTAATTGTTTTTCTCAGCACAGACACCAACAAGAAGAAATGAAAATCTCTGTGAAGAAATATTCTTACTAACTTTATGGTTATATATTTTTTTATTGCCTCCATGTCTGTTTGTTCAGAGCGTCTTTGTTCAACCTGTGTAAGAAAACGACATGACCACACAACGAACTGACCTTATTTCTGCCGTCCTGTGGTTACTATCAAACCACGTTTGACAACAAAAAGACATGTATGTTACAACAAATAACAAAGCTTGTGTCACATATGAAATGATGAAGAATAATGTAAACTAGATGTAAGCAGTAGTAAATGGACTAACTGTACCTAAAATATACCAATATTCTGCTTTAAACTACTCACGGTAAATGTGTGCTGTCGTATCACTGTAGGAGTGAAGTAGCTTAAAAAAATACAGACACTCAATCTTCTCAGAAGGGAGTTTAAATGTTTATAAAATCTGTGTCGTTTCAAAGAGAAAACTGTTGTGTCCTGCAGCTGTGAGCTCTTTGTCCAGTAATACTGTGAACATTTCCTATGAAGATAACCTGTTATAGCTCTCTGTCACGATGTTAACATGTGGACAAGTTAGTTCAATATTATCCACCAAGTCTACTTCAGTGTACAACTGTAAAAGCACTAATAATGAGTGTGTACGTGAAGTGATTGCTCAGTTGTATCTGGGTCATGTGTCCATCCTGCTGTTTTTTCCCAGAGTAGCTACTGTGTTAGAAGATCTGCATGCTGCCTGTTGTTGTGAGCCGCAGTATGCTGTGTCTTGTTTATATGTTTTTTGACTTAAAGGTGAACTTTGGGTCAGTGTTTGCTGCTGTACTTTTCTGTTTTACACCCCTGTAATAAATGAAATAGTATGTTTTTACCAAAGTGTTTAAATCTCCTCACCGACTCTCCTGATCCTACGTGCCTCAATAAAGTTTGGACAAAACAACCCTGATAACTGTTTATCTTTTTGTCTCAACAGGACCAGCATACAAACAACTACATCTTAGTTAGCTAGTTAGCCGGCTAGTTAGTTAGTAAGTTTATATTTCGATGTGGTGCAAAACATTGAGGACATCCCACATGGGATTACAAGAGACCAGAATAAACCAAATGTCAAAGTAACCACAAGACCACGTCCTGTAAGACATATACAGTATTTAAAATACTTAAATTCAATGTGTCAGTAACTAGTGTTTTTTTTAAAAGCATAAAAGCATTCATATAAAATTTGTTTCATGAAACAGTTTTGTGTGATTTGATGTTTTATCCACAAATAGAGCCTTTTAGGTAGTAAATTTATTAATCATTATTTATTTGATTTGTTTGAATGATAAAATAATGGCTTCATAAAAGCCTTGATACATCATGAATAAAATGATGATAAACAGCTCAAATAATACCTCAAGTAAGAGAAGGATTAGTAAAAGACTTAATTAAAAAGGAACAATAATAAATAGATGAAATGATCATTACTTTGTAATTAAAAGGCATAAACAATTAAATACATCAGCAAAATGAAACTAAATCAATTACTTGATATTTAAAGAGATTTTGTAAAACAATCAGTTTTTAAAAGCAATATAAATGAAAAAAAAACAAATTTAACAACATACTTTCTATTGGAGCCTTTTATTTTTCTCCAGCAGTCACTTGTCACATGTTAAGAAAACTTTATTTGTAAATCCATTAAAACAGCATATAGGAAATAAAAGGCATCATGTAACAGAAAACTCTCATCTGCCATATTCATGTTATAATGTGCAATAACATTTATATTTGTTATAGTATGGTATAATATAAATATGGTAGTTATATTACATTTAAATCCGTAGCCTAGCAACCAAAGGTTATTCTGGAGTAAGAATAAAGTTCTTGTGTTTTTTCATGTTATCACTTCACACAAGTTGATAAAATTCTACCATCCGTGATCTTACAAAATCCTCTCAGCGAAGAGAACAGAGAACATGCAGAGAACCAGCATGTGCTGACATTTCTGCATTAACCTGGGGCAATAATAGACTCATGTCCGAGCTCTAATCGATCCTCTGCTCCAGTTCTGATGCTGACATTGATCAGCTCTGTCAGTCTGTGCAATGTCAGTGTGGAATTACTAAAAGGCCTCTAGACTATTGCACAAGCGTGACACAATTACAGTTAATTTTAATCAGTAGCTGGGACCTGATTCATGTTGGAGCTGATGGGAAGACATATAGTTATATTTTATTAAATGCCACCAGCTTCCTGGTGAGTGATACTTTTTATTTTAAGTTTCGAAGCTTTTTTTTCACATGTGAAACCATTGCTACTGGGGCTGAGAGGCATCTTAGTACATCAGTAACAGGTGGAGACAAACTCTAAAGCCAGCATCAGTCTGTAGAAATCCCACAGGTCCACAAGACATTCAACCACTTATGTGAAGGTGAATAAATCACATCAGGAGCAAATTTCAAGCTTTAAAAAACTGTGCTTAGGACAACAACAAATGTTCTGCTGGCTTTGAGTTTATCACCATGTGCCTGACTTGACCTACATCACAGACTCTGGATAAACCCTGACTGATGATTTAGGTTATTCTAGTGCCACCAGCTGGACCGAGCAAAAATCTGGTATGACAGCGGTAGTATACTCCAAACAAGATCACACTGGACGTGTTCACACACAAAAACCAAATGACAGCTCTGTGTTTCGTATGGATCACAGAGCCAGGTGACACATTCCCAGTTCTTGACTAAACCTTAACCAAATGTTTTAGTTGCCTAACTATAATCACATCTCAGCTGTAGTTAACCATAACCTGTCCTGAACCTTGGACATAGCATTGTTGCCACTGGAAAAGCAGGAATCTTAAGAATCATTCAGTATTGGCGATATAATAATATAATAATAGTAATAATAATAACAAAAAATAATCAAATGGACTCATTCATCACCCAAAATATAGTGTTGAATGTGATTGGTTTCTACTTTCCCTGTGAACTGTTTTGTCTCTCATGTAATATGACTTTGTTTGGAGTAAACCACCAGCTCTACGGTCTAGATCAGGGAGCTCAGTCAGTTTTATCTTGGTTTGTTGCGGTCTCCGTGGACTGGTCAGGCTCGGGGGCCTCCTTCTTGCTGCCTTTCTTGGAGCTGATTTTGGGGGTGCCGTTCAGGATGCTCTCCGAGGTCTGCAGCGTCTGGAAGTGCTTCCTGGAGCCCAGCAGGGACGGGTTGTTGACCAGCGTGTAGAGCAGCTGCCAGCGAGAGCGAATCCTCCGACTGCTGGTCGCCTTGCTCGGCCGGTTCTCCTGGATCCCTGAAAGCATGAAGGAGGAGCAGGCTGTCAGGGCAGAGGGAGACACCAGACTGAAAGGCTGAGGGTCGATGAATGTACTGCAACTCTGGTTACTCCAATCACTGCGATGTTCATGTTTTATAAATATGAATAAATGTGGAAGATTGAAACAAGGTGAATCTGTTATTTGTTATTAGATCAATAATTTCAGCTCTGGTCTTGTTCTGGGGGTGGTGGGTCTAGAGATCCTGCTAAATGTTTGGATGCTAAGTGAGTGGATGACAACATGCTAACAGGCTAACTGCTACATGCTTTCCAACCAGCTTTAACACACTGTTCATAAAGTCTATGATACCAATGTTTGCATGGGAGAATGATAACAAGCTGAAATGCTAAGTGCTAACTGTGACAGTTTAATGTGATAGGGGACGTTAGCTTACTGGCCTGCAAAAACATGTTTCATTTTAATATTATCATTATTCATTCTTTTCATAATAAATGTCCAATTCATTCTTTTCATAATAAATGGCCAACATATATGTGTGTGTGTGTGTGTGTGTGTGTGTGTGTGTGTGTGTGTGTGTGTGTGTGTGCAGTCGGGATCTATACCTTCCTCCGCGTCTCGTATTTTCTGTCCAGCTCTGCCGCCCTCGATCATCATGTCCAGCAGCAGCCCACAGAAAGCCTTCACCACCGGGTGTGACTGACTCACCTCCACCTTCAAGAAGTGGGTGTAATATCGGTAGGCTGGATGGGGTCAAAGGTCACAGAGCATAAAGTCAGACTGAGACCATTGCCGGATAATATCTTCAATTCTGTGCGCGCATGTTTTCTTTGACCACAAAACTCAAACTTCATATTTATCGGTTAATGCTGTTTTATCTTTTCATCGTCAACAAATCGCCTGAAGAAACCAAAACCAATGATTCATTCATCCAACTAATAAACATCGTCTGGTTGCCGCAGCCTGAGAGCTGATGCATATCTGCCACAGAACTGCATCATGTGCTTAAAGTAATTTAATAGAAGCCACACTGTTGTACCTGGGTCATAGGACTCTGCGGTGCGGTGCAGCAGACTGACGTCGATACGACCCAGGTGGATGAT
This sequence comes from Seriola dumerili, assembly GCF_002260705.1. Lineage (NCBI taxonomy): Eukaryota > Metazoa > Chordata > Actinopteri > Carangiformes > Carangidae > Seriola > Seriola dumerili. Next base: position 2,994,831 of record NW_019174266.1, read on the forward strand.
GTTGTACAAAGCTGTTATCACCATTCTCCATATTGCCACTATCACTCCCACCAACGTGTTGATGAGGAAGAGCAGGTAGGTCAGGAGGAAGAGACTCTCTCTGGAAATCACCATAGAATGTGTCAGAAAAATTACCTTAGCATTTTACACATGAAGAAGAGTTCACTTGTTATTGTCAGTATCAATCAGCCTGAAACAAGAAATACAGCTGGCTACAGCTTTCAATCTGTAGGAGAAGAGTTGAGTATTTACCAGACAAGGAGAGTCTAAAGACATATTTCAAGTTGCATGATGGGAAGTGAGAACTTTATTGAATTGCAATACTAAATCAACGGAGTAACTATTCAATAATAATTTCTGTACATTTGTATTTCCCAATAAAAAGGACTAAATGGTGTTTCAAACTGCACAATTCACAAAACACAGGATCAGTTGTTATGTAAAGTTGTTGTCTAAATTAAACATATTAGAGTATAAAAATACTGGAATTTATATTTTTATTTCTTGGCTTAAAAGTAATTTAAATTCAATATATTAGAGTATAAAAATACCGGCATTTACATATTTATTTCTTGGTTTAAAAGTAATCTTAATTAAATATATTAGAGTATAGAAATACTGGAATCAGCTTACAAAATACGCAGCAGTCTTTTAATTGTAAAATCAAACTACCCCATGCCCCCAATTACAGCTCTGACATAATTAACAATCAAATCATTGTAATATCTCAATGACAGAGTGATTTCTCTAATATTCTACTGAAATTGATGTTTTCCAGTTTGTAAATGTCACAAAACTTACAGCACTGAGAATAAAGCAGTTCAGTGCGCGGAGTATCAGATGGAGAAACATATACTCTATCTATTAGCTTCTTTTAAAATAAATTAGCACAATTTACAACAGTTATAACAAATACCTTTCACAGGTAACTCGAGCATAACTTTACACAATTAATTTCTATTTAATTGATTATATTATATTCTAATTATATTCTGATCAGCAGCACAAAAGAAACCTAATATTGCCGGCTTCTCATACCTGTGGTTCAAGTCTCTTGTTCCAGCTTCCTTTTTGATGAAAGCAAACTTGGCAGTCACATGCTGAAGCACTGTCACCAGTGTCAGTGTGACCCAGGCAGGCCTGAGACGTCACAAACCACAGTGATGGAAAGGAAAAAAAACAAAAAAGAAGAAGTTATCTCTGTTCTGATCATTAATTAAAAAGAATAAGAGCTACATGTGACGTTGCCGACTCACCATGCCTTTCCTGCGATTTCAAAGACGATGATGTTACGGCCGTGAAAAATAGGGATAATGATCAGAAACACCAGGAACAAGAAGCAGATGAAAAACACAACAGTCTGGATGGCCATTCCTGCAGCGCAGCACAGAAACAGGCCGTTATTAACCATAAAGTCAAACACATTTCTGGATATATTTTCTTTCTTTGTTTTTCATCGAAGCAGTTTATTAAAAATTTGAAAAATCAATTCTGCCATTTCGTTCATTAATCCTATTATTAATTAAAGGATAAGAGAAGCATTATTTTATATGTTTTCTTACTGTAAATAAATCCCACGAAAAGACCAAAACCAACAAACCGACTGTCAACTCAAAGCTCTGGTTCCCCAATATGTCATTTTTTCAAAACGTCTCACAAACACACTGGCTTTTTGCAGACTTCACTGTGCTGTAGAATTAATTTTAAATGAATAAAACCGATCTCAACTCAATGACTATTGTGAAAACCTGTTTTTAGAACTTTAATAAAAAATAATAAACTGAAATCTCTTATTATAAAAGTATTCAGACCCTTTGCTGGTCAAGAATGGGACAAAGAGCCCAGATTCAGGTGTGTAAAGCTTGTAGAGGTTCATACTCAAAGAGGTTTCTACAGAGCACTGAAATAAGGGTCTGAATACGTTTGCAAATCTTCACTTTGGATTATTGAGTGTAGATGTGTTTTTAATAGTCTTTCTCTGAACAACAGTGGCGCTGTATGGAACAGAGGAATAAGATATGATTCTCTTTCGCATCAATTTAATTAGTTAGTTCTGGTCTTTTCATTGGATCCGTTGGAAATATTCCTTTATTTGTTGTAGAATATTACAAGCTTTATCCTGAAATGAAGTTTGAATCAATGATGATTTTCAGCTTTACCAAAGCAGACGATTGCAGCCTGGTATCCTGTCAATCCCATCCAGCAGACGATACCAGGTTTAGATGGAGAGATGGTCTTCTGGCTGTTATAGATGTTGTAAATGTCTCCCTTATACAGGCCTTTCAGGTTTGACCTACAACAAGTGAAATCAGTGATACATCAGGCAAGAGGGAATCTAACAGACACAACACACAGCACAGAGAGATGTGGGTGGGGTTACATCGGGACGCTCGTCTTACTTCTACAGCAACATTTAACAGTCCAGTTCCCACTTGGACATGGGCATGAAAAAAAAGTAGTAGTAGCAGAGTAAAGTTAGAAGTTGAGCCTTCTAGTTAGAAAAACAAAAACAAAAAAAAACATAAATAAAGCAGGAACATTTACTATCAATAGTATTTAAATTATCACATCGTTAAAAGTTACTGAGGAGAACTCGAGACTCATCAAGAAAAGATAATCGACTTAATCTAACCAGAGACACCTGTCTATGGAGTGTTATTGCACATACCTGTGGAGAACCATGGACCTCATGAGCATGATGAGACTAACCAAACAAGACAGGGTCATCGCACACAGGTAGCACACTAACAAAAGAAAGACAAAAGAAGTTATTGTTCTTTTCTTTTTCTTTTAAAGGTACAGAGTCAGATTTTGTTAAAATGCTAAAAAAAAAAAGTTTCCTCACACACCTTCCAACAACCAGGTGTAGAAGGTCACGATCTTGACGACCTCCATCCTGTTGTCTGATAGGACGATCCCGAAGCCCAGTAACAGGAAGGCGATGTTTTCATCGATACCAGCACGGACAATATGGAGAGTGGGGACCACCATCACGACCAACAGCAACGCCGTCTGAAACCAAGTCAAGTTACAACATGGTGTGTTTTCTGCTCCACAAACATAAACAGCAGTAAATACATTTTTATCAGATGGTAAAACATGATGATGATGATGATGATGGCTGATGAAGGACTTACATGATATATCGCCACTAAAGCAACAAACGCCGACACCGCCAGCTTGAGCGGGAAACGAAACACTGAAAGACGGAATGAGTTATTGTCTCTGGATTTCAGTCGCAGCCATTTACCATCACCACATCCCTTCAGACCTTTAACTTATAAGATTGGCTACAGTCAATGTGTCGTTACATTTTAAAAAATCAAGAGAGAAGGTACTCACCTTTTTCAGGTATATAAATATAACTCTTCGGCACCTCCAGTATTCTCTCTGCCAGTGTTGGTTTGTCTGTAGCTGAAGAGCTACAATCATGAACAGATCATGTGAGTCAAATACAATATAAACGCTCTTCCTTTCAATTTAAATATAATGACAGTTGGCAGAAATTAAGATGAAAAAGTAATACATTTTATTGCCCTAAATCATTTTAATGAGGTAATCTAAATGAATAAGCCGTAATTTGTAATGTGTAACTCTATAATCATAGAATATAAACAATATAAACAATAGAATATAAACAATGCTACAAAGTTAAAGTCCATTTTGTTAAATTACCAGTGTTTACACCTGTAACCAGCTGCATCTTTTGGAGAATTTTAACTTCAGTAAAACATCATATGTTCATTGATGTGGGGAATTTCAGTTTAAGGGGATTAGAGAGTCAATATATGAAATTGTTTCAAAGTTTCATATGTAACTTTCACATGTGCTTTTATTTTATGATGATGATGATTATGATAAAAAAAAAAGTAGATTTATTCTGAAAGGTAGTGGGAGGAAGGAAAGTTCTGGTATATATGAAAGAGCGCTTCAAACCTCACACCTGTGGTTTTTGGGAGGGAAAAGCACAGGTGTCAGTGATTACTAAAATAACGAGGACATTTCATTTAGGTGATGGGATCCTGGTTTTGTTCATACTGGTCCGCGATCACGGTGAACTGGGACACTGTTCTCCTGCGTTTTGTAAGATCTGTAAAATAATACCATGACCTAGATGTGTCATGAAACTAAACATCATTGCTTTAGCTCCAATCACCTGACAGCGGACGACTTTTTCTTGAGAAGTGACTTCACGTAGTCGTTGTAGTAGCTGCTGTCGAGGTCCTGTGAGCAAAACAAAGAAAAACTAGACTTACAATGAGTCACTGTATGAGGAAGTAGCTAGAGGATGTTATTACGATAAGGTCAAAGGTCATGTGTTTCAATTTCTTGATAATTTCCGGTGGAAAACTTTTGACTCTCCATTTGGACCAGAGTCATGATTTATTCATCTTCATTTAATTAATTCCTGCCTGTTTTCACATCTTCTAACTCTCCTCTCGTTGCAGACCCTACCACGCCCTCATGACCTGCAGTAACCTCTGTTTTCCCTCCGTCCCCATTCACCTGACGCCCCACACCCACCTGATCACCTGTTTCCCATTCCCCAATCAGTCACAGTATTTAAACCAGCCCAGTTACTCTGGTCTCAGTCCTGGTGCCTCAGCTGTCTGTTCCTGTCTGTTCTGTTGCTTTTGTGATCTTAATTACAAGTGAACTGTTTTCTGACCCGTTAAAACCGCACTGGATCAAAACCACTGACCAGGCCATGTAATATTTAAATTGCCCCACTGCCACTTGACAAAAGTAAAGTCACGTATCGCGAAGCGTCGGCTTGAGGAGGAGTTTAAGCAGTAGGCAATTCCAAGAAGACAGAAACCATATTCATTCCCTGAAATTAAAACTGGGTTTCGAGCACTGAGCATGGTTGAAAAGATGACCTCAAAAGATATCCGTCATTCTCTTTTGGATGAGCTGTGTAATTAGTTTGAATAAAAATAGGTAAAAATACAAGTTAAAAAGATTAATGACTGAAATTTCTGGTTTTCCTGTTTGTTTGTTCTCACCACAGGGAGCTCTAAATCTAAATCACTGACCAAAACTGTAGACAGATTAAATCTGCTGTTGAAACAAACTCATTTATTTGAAAGGGGGAGGGGGGGGATATCACCTCCCTTGTCATAATCTGCACAAGGACGCTGAGTTAAACCCACTCTGCTCTGAACAAGCTGCTTACAGTAATCATGGTTATGATTTACATAGTTGAAATTCATGTTTCTTGCTTCAGTTGCACCAGAGACAGTTTACACATAAATCATGAGGCAGAAAAAATGCTTGACTATGTTTTGTCCTGGCTGTATGTTGACGTCCATGTTGATGTCTTTTCTCACCTCATCAGTCTTTGGTCCTTTGACAAACAGCAAAATAAACTGGACACAGAGATATGCCAGGCAGGCCAGCTGAGGCAGACTCGCAAGCAGAGCATAGAACTTATAGATCTGCGAAGAGGAAAAAATGTTAAAGTGTCAGTTTTTGTTCATGTGGTTTTTATGTGTTTCAGCTGAAATTAATGTCATGTTCTGATTAGTCTGACTAATCCACTGTCAGCAGTTTTCATTATTTTCTACTGAAGCTTAAAGCTGCACCTTTTGACATTTGTTTTACTTTTATAAAGATTATTATGCCAAAGTAATGTGTAATTTTTGAAGAACCCGAACAGGACTGACTGCACTCCACAGCTAGCCTTAGCTAAAGCTAACTTACCAAGTTTTTCCTCTTTCGTGTGACTTAAAATGAATTTTCACGCCCCAATATCTTAGTCTTTGAGATTTGTAATGCCACATGTAAAACAGTGTCTCGAACATAATGGATAAAAGTAACACAGATCTAGAAACTAATCCTGCTAATATAGTTTAGACTTGAGAACAATAACTTATCTGGTTTATCTAGCAATGATAGTACTCAGAGTAAAAACAGCCTAAAATTAAGGCTTTACAACTTACAGTATAAGTTTTCAGTTT
>NW_019174266.1:3000815-3098265 GCF_002260705.1 Seriola dumerili
GAAAAAGGTGAGCTACCTTCTCTACTGATTTTTTTAAAATGTAACGACACATTGAACTGTACGCCAATCTTATAAAGTTAAAGGTCTGAACGGGGATGTAGGGTGATGTAAAATGGCTGCCCGACTGAAATCCAGAGACAATAACTCATTCCGTCTTTCAGGTGTTTTCGTTTCCCGCTCAGCTGGACGGTGTCGGCGTTTGTTGCTTTTTCTTTTCTTTTTTTTCTTCTAGTGGCGATATATATGTAAGGTCCTTCATTCAGCCATCATCATCATCATCATCATGTTTTACATCTTTGATAAAAAATGTATTACTGCTGTTTTATGTTTGTGGAGCGAAAACACACCATGTTGTACTGGACTTGGTTTCAGATGGCCGTTGCTGTTGGTCGTGAATGGTGGTCCCCACTCTCCATATTTTTTTTGGGTCCCGTGCTGGTATCGATGAAAACATCGCCCTTCCTGTTTACTGGGCTTCGGATCGTCCTATCAGACGACAGGATGGAGGTCGTCAAGATCGTGACCTTCTACAACCTGGTTGTTGGAAGGTGTGCTGAGGAAACTTTTTTTTTTTAGCATTTTTACAAAAATCTGACTCTGTACCTTTAAAAAGAAAGAAAAGAAAAAGAACAATAAACTTCTTTGTCTTTCTTTTGTTAGTGTGCTACCCTGTGTGCGATGACCCTAGTCTTGTTTGTCAGTTCTCATTTCATGCTCATGACGGATCCCATGGTTCTCCACAGGTATGTGCAATAAACACTCCCATAGACAGGTGTCTCTGGTTACAGTCATTACTTTCTTGATGAGTCTCGAGTTCTCCTAAGCTGAACTTTTAAACGATGTGATAATTTAAATACTATTGATAGTAAATGGTTCCTGCTTTAAATTTATGTTTTTTTTTGTTTTTGGTTTTTCTAACTTAGAAGGCTCAACTTCTTAACTTTTACTCTGCTACTACTACTTTTTTTCATGCCCATGCCAAGTGGAAACTGGGACTGTTAAATGTTGCTAGTAGAAGTGAGACGGCGTCCCGATGTTAAACCCCCACCCACATCTCTTCTGTGCTGTGTGTTGTGTCTTTAGAAAATTCCCTCTTGCCTGCATGTATCACTGATTTCCACTTGTTGTAGTCAACCTGGAAAGGCCTGTATAAGGGAACATTTACAACATCTATAACAGCCAGAAGACCATCTCATCCATCTAAACCTGGATATCGTCTGCTGAGATGGGCGTTGACAGGATACAGGCTGCAATCGTCTGCTTGCGGGAAAGCTGAAAAATCATCATTGATTCTAACTTCATTTCAGGATAAAGTTTGAGTAATATTTCTACAACAAATAAAGCGAATATTTCCAACCACACCAATGAAAAGACCAAAAACTAACTAATTAAAATTTGATGCCCGAAAGAGAATCATTATCTTATTCCTCTGTTCCATACAGAAACGCCACTGTTGCTTAGAGAAGGGGGGGGGACTATAAAAAACACCATCTACAACTGCAATAATCCAAGTTTGAAGATTTGCAAACGTATTCAGACCCTTATTTCATGCTCTGTAGAAACCTCTTTGAGCTATTGAACCTCTACAAGCTTTACCACACCTGGAATCTTTGCCCATTCTGACCCAGCAAAGGGTCTGAATACTTTTATAAATAAGAAGATTTCAGGTTTATTATTTTGTTATTAAAGTTTTCTTAAAAACAGGTTTTCCACAATAGCATTGAGTTGAGATCCCGGTTTTATGCATTTAAAAATTAATTCTACAGCAAGTGAATCTGCAAAAAGCAGTGTGTTTGTTGAGACGTTGTTTGGAAAAAATGAAACATATTGGGAAACCACGAGCTTTCGAGTTGACAGTCGGTTTGTTGGTTTTGGGTCTTTTTCGTGGGATTTATTTACATAAGAAAACCATATAAAATAATGCTTCTCTTATCCTTTAATTAATAAATAGATTAATGAAACGAAATGGCAGAATTTGATTTTTTCAGAATTTTTTAATAAACTGGCTCGATGAAAAAACAAAGAAAGAAAAATATATCCAGAAATGTGTTTGACTTTATGGTTAATAACGGCCTGTTTCTGTGCTGCGCTGCAAGGAATGGCTTATCCAGAACTGTTTGTTTTCACTGCTTCTTGTTCCTGGTGTTTCTGATCATTATCCCTATTTTTCACGCCGCTAACATCATCGTCTTTGAAATCGCAGGGAAAGGCATGGTGAGTCGGCAACGTCACAAATGTAGCCTCTATTCTTTTTAATTACATGATCAGAAACAGAGATAACTTCTTCTTTTTTGTTTTTTTTCCTTTCCATCACTGTGGTTTGTGACGTCTCAGGCCTGGCCTGGGCTCACACTGACAACTTTGGTGAAGTGCTTCAGCATGTGACTGCCAGTTTGCTTTTCATCAAAAAGGAAGCTGGAACAAAAAGAGACTTGAAACCACAGGTATGAGAAGCTGGCAAATTAAGGTTTCTTTTGTTGCTGCTGATCAGAATATAATTTAGAATATAATATTGCCGGCTTCTCATACCTGTGGTTCAAGTCTCTTGTTCCCAGCTTCCTTTTTGATGGAAAGCAAACTATGGCCAGTCACCATGCCTGTGAAGCACGTCACCCAGTGTCAGATTGTGACCCAGGACAGGCCTGAGACGTCACAAACACAGTGAATGAAAGCGAAAAAAAACAAAAAAGAAGAAGTTATCTCTGTTCTGATCATTAATTAAAAAGAATAAGAAGCTACAGTGACTTTGCCGACTCACCATCCCTTTCCCTGTTCCTGCGATTTCAAAGACGATATGTTACCGGCCCGTGAAAAATAGGGATAATGATGTCAGAAACACCAGGAACCAAGAGAAGCAGATGAAAAACACAACAGTCTGGATTGGCCATTCTGCAGCGCGCACCAGAAACAGGCCAGTTATTAACCATAAAAGTCCAAACACATTTCTGGATCTATTTTCTTTCTTTGTTTTTCATCGAAGCAGTTTTATAAAAATTCGAAAAAATCAAATTCTGCCATTTCGTTCATTAATCCTATTATTAATTAAAGGCATAAGAGAACATTATTTTATATGTTTTCTTACTGTAAATAAATACCCACGAAAAGACAAAACCAACCCAAACCGACTGTCAACGTGCAAAGCGCTCTGGTTCCCCCCAATATGTCCATTTTTTAAAAACGTCTCACCAAACCACACTGGCTTTTTGCAGACTTCACTCTGCTAATGCTAGAATTAATTTTTAAATGAATAAAACCGATCTCAAGCTCAATGACTTATTTGTGAAAACCTGCTTTTTAGAACTTTAATAAACAAATAATAAAACTGAAATCTCTTATTATAAAAAGTTATCAGACCCTTTGCTGCGTCAAGAATGCGACAAATGATTCAGGTGTGTAAAGCTTGTAGAGGTTCCATAACTCAAAGAGGTTCTTACAGAAGCCACTGAAAATAAGGGTCTTGAATACGTTGCCAAATCTTCACCTTGGCATTATTGAGTGTAGACCCGTGTGTTTTAATAGTCTTTCTGCGTGACAACCTAGTGCGCGGTATGAACAGAGGGAATAAGATAATGATTCTCTTTTTCGCATCCAATTTAAATTAGTTAGTTTTTGGTCTATTCATTGGATTGGTTGGAAATATTCCTCGAGTTATTTTGTTGATAGAATATTTAAAACTTTATCCTTGTAAATGAAGTTAGGAATCAATGTTATGGATTTTCAAGCCCTTGACCCAAAGCAGACGATTGCAGCCTGTATCCCTGTCAACCCCATCCAGCAGACCGATACCAGGTTTAGACTGGAGAGATGGTCTTCTGCTGTATAGATTGTTGTAAATGGTCTTCCCTATATTACAAGGCCTTTCAGGTTTGATCCACAAACAAGTGAAATCAGTGATAATTCAGGCAAGGAGGGAATCTAAACCAGACACAACACACAGCACAGAGAGATGTGGGTGGGTACATCGCGGACGCTCGTCTCACTTCTACAGCAACATTTAACAGTCAGTTCCCCACTTGACATGGGCATTCGAAAAAAACCAAGTAGTAGTAGCAGAGTAAAGGTTAAGGAAGTTGAGGCCTTCTCCAGTTAGGAAAAACACCAAAAACAAAAAAAAACGATAAAATAACAGCCAGCGAACATATTACAAATCTAAATAGTCATTTTAAAACTTATCACATTCGTTTAAAAGTTACTGAGGAGAACTCAGAGACTATCAAGAATAAGATAACTCGTGCTAACCAAGGACACCTGTCTATGACTGTTATTGCACACACCTGTGAAGAAACCATTGGACCTCATGAGACATGAATGAGCACTAACCAAACAAAGACAGTGTCATCGCCACACACGGGGTAGCACCACTAAGCAAAGAGAAAGGACAAAACGAAGTCTATTGTTCTTTCCCTTTTCTTTTTAAACGCGTACAGAGTCAGATTTACATCCTCGTTTAAACAAATGCTAAAAAAAAAAGTTCCTCAACACACCTTCCAACAACAAGGTAGAAGGTTCCACCCGGATTCTGACGACCTCCCAATCCTTGTCGTCTGAACATAGGCCACCGATCCCGTAATGCCCAGTAACAGGAACGCGGATGTCCTTTTCATCCGATACCAGCACGCGCACAATATGGAGACGTGAGGGACCACCATCACGCACCGAACCCCGAAGCAGACCGCCCATCTGAACAACCAAAGTGCAAGTGAATACAACCATGCTGGGCGTGTGTTCTTCTGCCCTCCAACCAAACATACCAACACCAGCAAGTACACATACATTCTCTTATCAGATTTGTGTACAAAACACTGATGATCGATTCGATCGATGATGGCCTTGAACGGACTTACACCTGCACATCATATGCCACTTAAAAGCAACAAAACCCCCGACACCCTGCCAGCGTATTGAAGCGGGAAACGAAACACTGAAAGACGGAATGAAGTTATTGTCTCTGGCATTTCAAGTCGCAGCCATTTTACCATCACCACAATCCCTTCAGACCTTTAACTTATAAGCATTGGCTACAGTCATGTGGTCGTTACATTTTTTAAAAATCAAGGAGAGAAGGTACTCAACCCCCTTTTCCAGTACTATATAAGTAAATTAACGTCTTCGAGCCACCCACGTATCTCGATCTCTTCTGCCAAGTGGTTGGTTTGGTCTGTAGCCTGAAGGAAGCTACAATCATGAAGAAAGATTTCATATGTGTCAGTTCAAATACCAATATAAAGACGCCTTACCTTTTCAATTTTAAAAAATATGATGAGTTCGGCAGAAATTAAGATGGAAAGTAATACATTTTATTGCGCCAAATCATTTTAATGAGGTAATCTAAATGAATAAGTCCGTAATTGTAATGTGTAAACTCTATAACTCAATAGAATATTAAACCAAATATAACACAATAAGATATAAAACAATGCTACAAAAGTTAAAGACTCAGTTTGCTTAAATTACCAGTGTTTACACCCTGTAACCAGCTGCAGTCTTTGGAGAATTTTTAACTTCAGTAAACACATCATATGTTCATTTGATTGCAGGGAATTCAGTTTAATGGGGATTTAACGAGTCAATCATATGAAAATTGTTTCAAAGCTTCATATGTAACTTCACATTGCTGCTTTATTTTTTATGATGATGATTGATATGATAAAAAAAAAAAAGTAGATTATTCTGCAAAGGTAGTGGAAGGAAGGGAAACGTTCTCGGATATATCATGAAAGTAGGCGGCTTCAAGAGAACCCTCACACCTGTGGTTTATTTGGGAGGGAAAAGCACAGGTGTCAGTGATTACTAAAAGTAACGGAGCCAACATTTCATTTAGGTGATGGGATCCTCGGTTTATTGTTTCATACTGGTGTCACTATCAGGTGAACTGAGGACACTGTTTTTCTTTTACCTGCGGTTTTTGTTAAAAAGATCTGTGTCTAAAATAATTAATTACGCATGACCTAGATGTAGTCAATAGAAACTAAAAACATTCAATCTGCTTAGCTCTCAAATCAACCTGACAGCGCGCGACGCACTTCTTTCTTGAGAACGTGACTTCACAGTAGTCGTTTGATAGTAGCTATGCTGTCAGGTCCGTGTGAGCAAAAAACAAATAAAACAACATTTACAATGAGTCACATGTATGAGGATAGTAGCTAGAGGATGTTAATACGAATAAGGTCAAAGTCATGTGTTGTTCAAATTCTTGATAATTTCCGGGTGAAAACTTTTGGACGCTCCATTATGGACCAGAGTCATGATTTATTCATCTACTTCATTTAATTACTCACTGCCTGTTTTCACATCTTCTAACTTCTTCCTCTTCGTTGCAGACCCTACCAGCCCGTCCAACCTGCCAGTAGAACCTCTGTTTTCCCTCCTCGCCCATTCACCTGTACGGCCCACAACCCACCGCTGATCACCTGTTTCCCATCCCCAATCAGTCACAGTATTTAAAACCAGCCCAGTTACGTCTGGTCTTCAGGTCCTGGTGCCTTCAGCTGTCTGTTCCTGTCTGTTCTGTTGCTTTTGTGATCTTAATTACAAGTGAACTTTTCTTCTGACCCGTTAAAACCGCACTGGATCAAAACCAGCTGACCAGGCCCATGTAATATTTAAATTGCCCCACTGCCACTTGACAAAATAAATCCTGTCCGAAGGCGGCTTTAGGAAGGTTCGAGCATCACTTTCAAGAAGACGAGAACGATCCAGTTATATTCTGGATAATTCAGGGTCTTGATACTGCCTCGATTCCCTTGAAATTAAAACTGGGTTTCGAGCACTGAGCATGGTTGAAAAGAATGACCTCAAAACGATATCCGTCATTCTCTTTTGGATTGAGCTGTGTAATTTAGTTTGAATGAAAAATAGGTAAAAAATACAAGTTAAAAAACAGATTAATGACTGAGAATTTCTGGTTTTCCTGTTTGTTTTGTTCTCACCACAGGGAGCTCTAAATCTAAATCACTGACCAAAACTGTAGACAGATTAAAATCTGCTGTTGAAACAAACTCATTTAATTTGAAAGGGCAGAGGGGGAATATTCACCTCCCTTGTTTCATAATCTGCACAAGGACGCCTGAGAGTTAAACCCACTCTGCTCTGAACAAGCTGCTACAGTAATCATGGTTAGTGAATTTACATCAGTTGAATTCATGTTTCTTGCTTCCAGTTGCACCGAGGGACAGTTTACACATAAGACTCATGAGCAGAAAAAAATGCTTGACTATGTTTCTGTCCTGCTGCTATGTTGATCTCCATGTTGATGCTTTTCTCACCGTCATCAGTCTTTGGATCCTTTGACAAAACAGCAAAATAAACTGGACACAGGAGATAATGCCAGGCAAGGCCAGCTAGACGGCAGGCACTCGCAAGCAGAGCATAGAACTTATAGATCTGGCGAAGAGGAAAAAATGTTTAAAGTGTCAGTTTTTGTTCATGTGGTTTTATGTGTTTTTCAGCTGAAATAATGTCATGTTGCTGATTAGTTCTGACTAATCCACTGTCAGCAGTTTCATTATTTTCTACTGAAGCTTAAAGCTGCACCTTTTGAACATTTGTTTTACCTTTATAAAGATTATTATGCCAAGAGTAAATGTGTAACTTTTGCAAAGACCGAACCAGGACTGGACTGCACTCCCACAGCTAGCCTTACCTTAGCTAAAGCTAACTTACCAAGTTTTTCCTCTTTCATGTGACTTAAAATGAATTTTCACGCCCCAATATCTTAGTCTTTGAGTTTTGTAATGCCACATGTAAAACAGTGTCTAGAACATAATGGATAAAAGTAACACAGATCTAGAAACTAATCCTGCTAATATAGTTTAGACTTCTTTTAGATTGAGAACAATAACTTATCTGGGTTATCTAGCAATGATAGTACTGCAACTTTTCCTCTGCAGTTCCCCATTTAGAGTATTTTGGCCTCTTTCAGCACATTGTTTTGGTTTTACAGCTCAAACAGCTTCTGTTTTGGTTCATCTGTGTTGTTTACAGCAGCAGCATGAAGCATGCAAACGGCTCCAATGAACCCACAGTATATTATAATATTGGAGTAAAACCTTTTTGTATGCATATATAAGCATGTTGCTGGTGTCTTGCCTCTGGAGTCTTTGGACAGTCAAACTTCTGCCACACCAGGACCCCGAAGTGACTGAAGGAGAGGAGCGCCCCGAACACATAACCTGTTTTACGCTGCAGAGTGCCGCAGACCAACAGAGGATAATACAGGACTGGATAGTAGAAGATGGCGATGATCTTCATGTACTCTGACAAACGAGGGATAACACAGAGGAGTGTGTCATTTATTGACAAAACAGAAGACAACGCTCAGGACGGGCTCATTACTAAACTAGTTTCTGTCTCATTTGCCTTAAACAGAGGCTAGTGTTTTTGATCCATTAAATCACTTCAGTCTTTTCTAAATTTACAAGGTTAGAGGAAAGTTTTACTTCCTTCCAGTTACTACTTATCTTAATATAATGAGTTTAAAAAGCTTCAGGGCAAATAAAAGAAACAGATCACTGTGTGTGATTGTATATTCTGAGACTGCACACAATGTAGGTCTTTAATTAAACATAGACATGTCCTAGGGCGCCCTGGTGGCTCACCTGGTAGAGCGTGTACCACAAAGGATTAATCCGAACCACAGCTGCCCCGGTTTGAATCTGACCTGTGGCCCTTTGCACGACTTCTCTGTCTCTCTCACTGTACCTATCCACATAAAGGCAAAAATGCCCCAAAAAATAACTTAAAAAAAACCACAAATGTCCACCTTTAATTTCCGCTGGAGTATCTCTGCAGAAAGGCAGTGGGTCCGGGGCGATCACCAGCATAGCCAGCTTGCTGAACACCAGTCCAAACACAGCCATGGTCAGGCCCTTTTCCTGAGTCTGGTCCAGGAAGTTGGTCGGACTGTGAAATAAAAACAGGAACGTGTAAGACAAGCCTGCCGTCTGAAGTCCCAATTATCTCTTAGGTGTATTGTGAATTGACCTGAAGATGCTGGAGGATCCTCTTGCAAATCCTTGGCAGAATTTGTTTTTCCTGGAGAGAGCTGCCAGGATCAACATGACCACCAGCTACAGGGGAAGATGAAGTTCATCAGGACTTCAATTAAATCATATCACTGTTTTCCTCTCAAAACTCGGGTGACCTACAACTCAGTCCTGCACTTGAACGCCTCACACACACACACGCAGCACTGGAGCTGATGCTAACAAGCTACATTTTTTACCACCTTTTAACATGTGATTCTGCTCCATGTTACCTTAAGATTTAAAGTGTACAGGGATACAGACTGAACTTAGTTCTTAACAAACTTAACTTTGTTTCCTCTCCTTCCGTCATATCTGTTTTCTTCAATGATTCAATTCCACCACAAAAAGGAAGGGTCTCAGTCAGTGCATGATGGGAAGTCCGCTAATGTTTGTCTGTAAAAACCTAATTTAATGAGTCGACTGAACTATCAGCAGTCCTTTTATTTCAGCTCATCATTTCAAGTCCAAAGACTTCAAGTCAGAACGACTCATGTTTCTAAATTCTGAAATGGTCTAAAAATATTCGTTTAATTAGTCTCAATTGAACTAACATTAAATGAATAAAACTTATATATTTATCTAAAGTTAATAATAAAACACACTCCACTAAATGTCTGCATGATGTTTTACTTTTGAGCGCCTCATATAAAGAGCATTTTTCAGACCGGACTCTTGTTATTTCTGCTCAGCTGCAGTGACCCAGCTGTCACAGTTTATTATCTCCTGAACAAGGAAAATGGCCCGCGTCCCCTCTGTGTACAGTACGAGGGGGTCTCTTGACCGAGTTAAAGTGGCCCTCACTTGTAATTGGGTGAAGGCGAAACGAGGGTAAACATCGTTAAATCTGACATCAGTCTGAAGCGAACACAGCTGATGGTTCATAGAGAAAGCCCCAAAGGATTTGATGGTAGATGCACAAACTTCTACACTCACTGTTTTCCACTAATGTTGCATTTAGAAGGAGGATAACGTTTTGTAAATGTCTTTATACAGCTTTATGTAAATTAATAGATATTTACAATCGGGAAACCTGCAGCCGGTTGCATCAGCTGTTCATAAGTTCAAACTTTCAGCCTGTTTGTATCGCAAGTGTTTGGAGTTTAGCAGTGTTTGCAGTTTTAAGCATAAAACTGGTTGCACAACACAGGCTGGTTACCATGTGGAGACTAGTTACTAAATATTCACTCTCACTAAATGGCAGATGTAACTTAAAATACTGTAAATTAACCGAATTAGCCAATGTTCTGTTAGCATGCTAATATAACCCCTTTAGCCTTGATTATATCATTCTGTTGAGAACATACGTCCTGACGCTTCAAAACGCTGTGTAATAATGACGTAAACGGACGAGACGATTGTTTGTTTTTTCTACTTTTATCAAATCTTTGCTTTTTTTTTTTTTTGCTGAGTAAGAGAAACATGTTTTGTGACGTGGCAGAGCTACGGTGAAGTATTGATTAGGTTTAGATCGTGCTTTGGGTTAAAGCACAGTCACCTGACCCTCCTCCTTGAATGTGAATATATGATGTTTTGGGACATTTGCAGAAACAACTTATGCCGTCATTTTCTTTGGGAGACAGATCTCATGTCTAGGTGAACACTCAAAAGAAAATCTGCCTTTACATTTCAGACGTACAGTCACTTTTTTTTTTTTTTTTCACTTTGGCTTGAGTATACTTACAGATATTGACAGCATGCATACGTGGAAGAGTCTGTCATCTGCTGTTGGGTAACATGGTAAAATAACTCTGTGACAAAAACAAAGAGACAATAAATAAAGCTGAAGTCAGTCACATTCAGAGCAACAAAGCTGCAAATGTGTGAGAAACAACAGAGAAATGAGAATCTTAGAGAGACGCCCTCTGCAAATATCTCTCCATAATTTTCTGTTTTGAATTGACTGTCATTCTTTATTTATTTATTATTATTCAATGGAGTCCGGGTTTCAAAATTATTTCAGGGTTGGACGATTCAATTAAAATTTACTCTCAATTTGTGAACAGGCTCCAGATCTGCTTTCACCTCTGAAACTGTGCGAATGAATCACAATAACAAGTCAAACTAAAAACCAATCCTGCACATACAAAGACTCAGTACTAAATATGTGCAACAGTGAAAATAGGAATCAGATGTTTTTACAGATAACCAGTCAAACCTCCTGCTCTGATCAATCTGAGATGATCTGGGTTTCATACTCACTCTTTGGGTGGTTTGGTTGGCTCTGCGTTGTTGGAGTACCAGTCTGAATAGTCATAGTAGGAATATTCAAAAGGCTCAAATTCAACTTTACTGTGATTCATCGCGGCTGCTCAGTCGAGTCAAACAGGTTGAAGTGGACAAAAAAAAAAAAAAAAAAAGATCCAGAGGAGTCCGGATCCTCGTTCCCTGTCAGGTAACCTCGCTCAGTGATCTGCTGGTGCTGTAACGTGTCGGGACAGTTTGGCCCAAACGCCCCGACACATTCCAGTCCAACCAAGAGCCAAACACAGCAGATTAACAGCTGCTCAGAGGGGAGTGAGAGAGGAGAGAGAGAGAGAGGTTCGACATTACAGTGAATGAGGGAAGAAGTGGAGGAAGAAACTGACCCAAAGTGACCTCTAGTGCTCCTTAAAGTGACAAGTGCTCCTCATTCTCTAAATGTAGTTAATTAAGAAGGTATTTATTCAAGCTATGATTCAAATCTAAGTGATGTTTCTTAATTCTACTATAAACATTCATATGAAAACTGAAATTTCTGATCAATTTAGATATAGACATACAGAAATGTGCAAAAGTTTTAGGCACTTTAGATATTTTAGATCTGTATCCATCACACAAGAGTGAGCCCAAACACACAGTCAGAGTCATACAGAACTATCTGTAGATGGTCTGGCCCCGAGTCCTGATCTCAGCATCGTGGAGTCAGTCTGGGATCATATGAAGAGACAGAAGAGACTGAGACTAAATCTATATTTCCCTGCTGCCTGACTATGATGAAAGAAAGTTTTTCACAGATATTTAAGTCTGTCGTTGCTCAGGTAGTCGAACCTGCTGGCAGTTAATTGCAGAGTTGGTGGTTCAGTCCATTTGTAAAATGCATGGGGGGGGGGGGGGATTTACTTTGCATTAACAAACATAATAAAAGTAACTCTTACAGTCAATGATCCTAATCTACATCATTTAATCGTGTATTTATTTGGATTCTGCTCATATATTTTGCATTTCCTTTTGGCAGCTAAAATGTTGGTGATGAAGTGAGGCACCATCTTTGGTCTGAAGCAGGTTAAAGCGTGACTGTAGCTGTGTGGCGTGTTCATGTCGCAATAAAAGCACTCTGTGATCTCTGGTTAAGTAATGTCATTTTTTGCGCTGAAACGTGGCGTTAACCTGTTTGCCTCCCTCTGCCTGTTACTCAAGAGACTAATCTCATAATAAGATGAAAATCTCTCGTTTAAACAGAGGCGACCTTTGTGTGAGAAGAGATTAGGAAAGGCCAAAATGAGAATGTTGATCATTTGACACGTGAGGTAAAGCCTTAGTTCAGGAGCTCGTGTTTTATTTCTATAACATGAGAATAAGACAGAAAACATGAGATGAGCTGCTGCAGAGTCACTGGCCAGAGGACGGACACAGATCACAGACCTACAACTTCACCAGACTGGAGCATAAAGATGGACTCAGTGATCCAGTTAGCTCTTCCCGTGCTCGTCTTGTGCATCATGATGAATATCTAAAGGCTTATTTTCAGCCACTGGAGTCATTACTCGCAGCTGGAAGTGACACACTTTGCTGTGAAATCAGACGGATCTCCTTTGGCAGTTCAAAGTTTCTTAATCTGGATCAGTGAGCTCGCTCATATGACGGTGAGCGCACAGGGGCCAGTTGATCTGACCCCAGGATTTTCTGACTGCGTGGGTGTAGGAGGGCCACACACAGGACCCACGCTGCCCGACTGCTGCTATTTCAAAATAAAAGGCCACCACTGATGTGCTGGATGTTATTCTTAGCTTCTTAAACTCCAGAGTTAAAGCTAAATTTAAGTCGCTAACAGAAGTGCTTGATGTCTGTATTACCTGCAGCAGGCGTGCAGCTCTGCTCCTCTGTTGTGGCTCTCTGATGGTTTTCATGTGTTTTGAATCTGACGGTGAAGTAATACTGAGTGACGTCTCTTATCAAGCTGACATTTGGTTGAGGTGCCACCACTAACTTCAACCACAAATGTCTGCTTTCACATCTCTTTTCAAAGTCCCATTATTTTGAAAGAACTGTAACATAGTCACTGTACAGGTTTCAGTGTAGAGGCACCGTGTGTGCTACAGATACTTTCCTCTCAGCCGATGAGTCACTGCATCTTACACATTAAGTGGCACATTAATCGTATCGTTATGTATAAGTATGTATGTATTTATTATGTTTATTTGATCCGGACGAACAACATGTACTTCCTGTTCCATGCTGTGAAGTGATCCAAGCAATTTTCTTTTTAAATTCAGACCAGAATATTAATGAATATTTAACAATGGAAGCAGGTTTGTGGCAACAAAGAACAACATCAGTGCTGTTTCCCATTTAAACCATCATCATCCACTATAACTATACAGCTCTTTATCTCTATCTCTCTCTCTCTCCCTTTTTCTTTTTTACCTAACAGGCTCTTAACTCCACGTCTGTCTGTAATTGGAATATCTGCAGTAAGCATAAGCATTGGCCGTCTCCAAACCGCCCATTGTTCTGACAATGCAACCGAACAAAAGGGAAAAACTGTAACTCACACTGAAGGGACTTTACTCCTGTCTACGTTTTATACTTAGGACTCATTATGTTTGTGTGTGTGTGTGTGTGTGTGTGTGTGTGTGTGTATGTGTGTGTGTGTGTGTACATGTAGTTCTATTGTTGTGAGGACAAACTTTGGTTTGAAACCATCGACGTGAGGACAAGGGGTTTTTTGAGGGTTGAGACTTGGTTTTAGGGTTAGGGTCAGAATTAGGTTTAGGTTAAGGTTAGAGTAAGGGGCTAGGGGATGCATTATGTCAATGAGTGTCCGCACAGCAAACGTAAGACTAAACAAAGGGCAGAGTGTGTGGTAAAGCAGACAGAGGAGGGCGCCCTTTGTTTCTCTGCAGCACAGAAGGTCCAGGTCTCGGTAGACTCTGTTTAATCTACAGTATGTGTCGTAGCTCACAAAGAATATGTCTAAAGGCTACGTCATCTCTTGTGAGGCGTGGCGGTCATGAAAACAGAATCAAAAACCACTTTCAAGCAATTTTTTTTACTTTATCAAGGCATGACAACATGAATGTAACAGTGACATTAATGACAGCAGGGATATACAGTCCATCTATCACCAAACAAATAAAGATCTGCACAAAAAAACATAGAGAAACACTAGAGGAGGAACTGTGATCGTGAGTCACTTCAGACACAAATCAAAGTCTAAATATGATACAAATAGACAGCAAGCACGATGATAAGAAGTGAATTGCATTTTAATTTTCAGAACGACCTGATGTTGAGACAACAAATAATAAAGTGGCCTTTGAGAAAATAACATCACGCAGAATCTCAGATGTGTATACACAGATACAAAGCAAGTGTGTGTGTGTGTGTGAAATGTCGTTCCTTTCAAACCAGGAGACGTGATTGTGGATGACTGCATGGGTTTCTGTGTGACAGTCTCAGTTTTTGAACATGTCGCACAGCAGTTTCTCCATGGGAGTGTTTCCGATGGTCCTGTGGAAGAACAGCAGCTCTATCCGCTCCGAGTTCACAAAGCGCAGAGACGGAAGAAGAAGAAGCAGCTTTCCGAACCTAAACACACACAAAAAATAAAATAGAATCAACTTCTTGCATGAAACAGGGAACAGTACAGTATGTGCAAACAATTTGTTGCCATCTCATCATTTATACAACAAGGATGTGACAGTTCAGGAAGTCTCAAGTCTTTGAGGGCAAGTCTGAGCCAAGGCACAATAAACAAACTGCAAGTCAACATGCAAGACTGACCATTACAAACAGCTTAAAACTATTAATATTGTTTTAAGAATAGCACAGGCATGATGATTTATTTAGTTGTGAGGCAATGGCCAATTAAAAACCTGATGTTGAGTCACATTGAAGCTACACGGATGTGTGAGACACAGACACAAGTTTTGTTTTTTGTAAATTCAATTTTGCAATAAGTAAATCTGTAAAAACAATAATTAGCTACAACTGACTGGAAATCAGTGAGAGAAAATGAATTAAAGGTACACTGCATGACTTTTCTGTGGTGCTCCCAAATCCCAAATTATTAACTCCAACATTGAGGGACTTTATCTTTAAACTGGTGAAGCTGAGACAAAATACATGATTTGCTTTGATAAGTAATTTGATAATACAGAAAATGAACGGGACTTTGCATTATTATTTGCATGTTTTGGGCTCCCTCTGGTGGCCGTGGGTAAGTTTGGTTTTTGCCTTGTGTTCAGAATATAAAACATCAGATCATTTAAGCCCTTTAAGATCCAAACGTTAGACTTTAAAAGGAGAAATTAATTGTAGAAGAGGAAACAAAGAAACTAATTTCTACTGCAACAGTTGAAAGAAAAACGAGGCTGTTAATGAAAGAAAATCATTGTTGAGGAGGCAGAAATCAGCTCCTCACAGAGCAGGCTGCCGATTAATGAGATTTAACAGCGTAAAAGAATTTAAAGGTGTTTTTTTTTTGTTTTTTTTTTAATGTCCATGTAGCACTGAGGCATGAGACAGGATGTTACCTGGCTGGTTGACTGGGGTAGTGTGAGCGGATGTGTTGTCCCAGCATCACTTGAGACTGATCCTGCAGGTTCTCCACTTGTTCTGGATCTTTCAAACCACGAGTCTCTGTGGAGAAGAAAATCCACATGAGCCACACAAACACCGTTGCAGACTGAGAAAAACACCCGTGTCATCACTTACACTTATTCATACTGACAGATTCATTATCCAAATATTACAAAAAGGAGACGATACTAATAAGAATAAAGTGTCACTAAGTATAAATGTTATAACTGATAAGTTATAATGTGTTATAGTTATCACACACAACCCAGTTACACAGTATTGTGACATTATTTTCACTGTATAAATAATAATAATGATATAATATAAATTTCAAGACATTTCTCAAAGTTAAAGATGAAATTGAAGTTTGTATATATTTTGTGTAGAAATCTGGGAGTTAAGCCTCAGGGTGGCACTAGAGGAGAGAGCATGGAGTAAAGGGTTCATCCTCTGAGAAGAGCGTGGTCGGTCTCCCACATTCAATTCTGATATTGATATTTTTGATATTTCCAGGGGATAACTGAAATCATAATAAATCGTCTCCTGTGGCGATGGTAAGTTCCTCACCTGGCTTGAAGAGCACGATGGCCTTGAGGCAGGCGAACTCTGTGGGGTCGACGGCGATGGCCTTGAAGCGGGTGAAGACCTCCTGCAGGAGGCGCAGGTCCAGGCTGGTGTAGCTGGTCTTTCCCTGCATGCCGGGGCAAAGGTCCGGCAGAGAGAGCAGCGGGCAGCTGTCCAGCGGCAGAGACCACTGGATGGCACAGAGCAGGAAGAGCTCGCTCCACGCCTCCTCCAGCAGGATCACCTGGTGGAGAAGGAGAACGGTGAAAATCCAACAGAGATGTTTCAAGAAATATGGAAGTTCATTGCTGCCAGAAAAATATATAACCATGATGAGTTATCACATAATTATCACCCAGTAACCCAGAATTATGATTTAGTCATTTAGATTTCGTAGATAAAATAATACTTATCTCAAAATTATCTCATGACTGTGATGTACTAAGTCACAAATATGAGATCATGAGTTTTTATTTAAATCTTCTTTACAACCTTCCCTTCAACTTTTTATTTTCCTGCAACTTTGTATAACTTCATCAAAGATTTTAAATCACTTTTCAGATCAGTGAATTATTTTTAGATTTTAGATTAGAAATGTGGATCATCAACGACACTGCTGCACATGTGATGTATCAATTTCAATAAATCATTTCCACAATTACAGTATTTTGAACCTTCAAAACAAAATGAAATATGCACTTGTTGTGTTTTACTTTTACTTGGAAAACAGACCACAGTGAAAACATCATGTACCTGGTCTCTGAAGGGCAGGTTGGAAAACACGGGCAGGTTCTTGGCCCACTTCACCGACATGAAGAGCAGCCTCGCCGAGGTCTCGTACACGTTCTCGGAGCTGGACGGGTACAGAGCCATGTGATACTCCGAGGACGCTCTCTCCGGCTCGTTGCTGGTTACGTCGATGTTTTCATCAACTGAGACAGAAAAGATGAGTTTAGAATCAGGTGCAGGGAACCCACTTTAGCTCAGTTTATGTTCTTCTACTGGAACTAACCTGTATAAAAAAATCATAGTGAAAATAACTGACACAGACTATAAACTACATCGTCCCTGGTTGTAATCTGGCTAAAGATATTTCTGGTACCTCCTTTCTCTCTACCCTCATTTCCTGTCATCTCTCTCCTATTCACTTATAAATGCTCTCACAAAATATTAAAAATAACTAGCTTATAGCTTAGCTTAGCTTCTGGTCTCAGGTCAGTCTCAGATTACCAGAGTTCAATCACGTCAAATCTTAAAGATTTCGTGTATGAACCAGGTTCAGGTCTCACTTTTTGGACTCGTGCAGAACTCTAGTTTATACATGCTGACATGTTAGCTTGTTAGCGTGTTAACATGCTAACACTAACTTGCTGAATGCTAGGAGGCGTGTTAATGTGAGGGGGCGTGGCTACGAAGTGGGGCACTCTACAAGTGTGGGCAACAAATCTGGGGTTAGTTTCACTAAAGTTGCACATTAAGTTTGCAGCAACATTTTTGGTTGAGTCTGTCTGAGCGTAATTCTCCTGCAGCAGCTTCTGTCTCAAATAACAAACCCTGCTCACCGTCCTCGGGCTCCAGCTTGGCGCAGGTTTCAGCCGTCATGAGGCTGGCCATGAAGCGGTGGTTGTTCTGGGGACTGACGCAGCGCTGGGGGGCGACAGAGGAGGTGATGGACATGGAGGAGGTGATGTGGGGCCACGTGATGACGGAGCCGCCGGAGGAGGAGGAAGAGGAGGAGGAGGAGGAGGAAGAAGAGCAGGTGGGCTCCCGTGTGGTGGCCAAGTGCTCCTTCTCAGGGTCCACGTCGATGGAGTCCAGACGGACCTGAGCTGTGCTGCGGGGCTGCCGCTCGTTCTGCACCGCTGCAGGAAGAAGGTGAAAGGTCAGACCACCTGTTGTCTGAGGAGAAACACACTGAGAGCGAATGTTTCTCGCATTTGAAACACATTTCCACACACTCACCGTCCTTGTTCATGCCCGCCTGCAGGCACTTCTTCAGCCGACATGCCTGGCACTGGTTGCGATGAGCTTTGTCCACCGGACACATGCCTGTACCGGCCTGGCACCTGTAAACACACAGGCAAGCTTTTAAAGGGAGAGTTCACTCAAAACAAACCCAAACACTGAGTATCTCTTTTGTTTTCATGGTGCTTTAAAATATTGAAAAAGACCATGAAACTTGGGTTTAAACATGATTTAAAAAAATACAAATTTATGATAAAATGTATGAAATTCAAGCTTTTTTATTTGAAAATAAAAGTTGTCTGTCTGAATCCACATGGGAAATTTGGGACGAAAGGAGGTGAAAATTTCTTATATTCACGCTAACGACACATTCTGTGATCCAAATGAAAACAAAATAAAAGTTTTGGCTCTTACTTTTAGTCACAAACTGATTCACAGATGACACAATAAAAAAATGTATAAAAAGAATAAAAAGTTAATTATATTTTGTGGCGCTTTAAAAGGTTTGTCTCCATCAGTATACATGTTAATATTCACATAAAAGAAACATTTTCACTTATGAAAATATATGAATTTATAGGTGTACTCACATAAATTCAGTATATTATATTATTCAGTATAAAAAATATATAAAAAATAAAAAGTAAAGTTACGAATTGTGTAATTTTTGACCGTACAATATTACAGGTATATTCACATATCATCTTACAGCCTGTTTATAAGCATAAACTAACAAAAACATTAATTTAGTGATAACAGGCTTCAAGCTTTTAAATGCTATTTACTTTGGATCATTAAAAAGGGATTATTATGTGTTTGATATTATTCATATAAGTTGTTTAAAGTTAATGGCTGAGAGAATTTGTTGGATAAAAAGCTGAATCTTAATTTCCCAAAATGCACCTCATGTAGGTTTAATGGGATGGGAACATCTCATGATGAATTTTGGTATCTGAAGATTTTAAGTAAGTAAAATGGTGGTCCAGCAGGAGAGTTGGAGCTTTCACTTGCCTGTAAATGAGCCTCCTCCTCACGCTGCGTTTGAAGAAGCCGCTGCAGCCGTTGCAGGCGTAGATGCCGTAGTGTTTCCCGCTGCTGGTGTCTCCGCACACTTTGCAGACCAGAGCCGGGCTCAGAGCTTTTCCCGGGGCTGGACTCTTGGCTGTGAGTCAGACACACACACACACACACACACACACACACACACACAGGGCAGGTCGGTTAGTGAGTGCCATTCATTTTTAGTCTGGTATTGTTTCATACATGTGCCTGCCATCTGCACTGTCAGCTCAGGCTGCATGTGGCTCCACGGTCTGACAAAGCACACGAGTCAATATTGCAACAGCCGTTTAGGTCTGAAAATCTCATTTAGTGGATGATTATGAAAATAAAACAAAAAAATGGCTGGAGGCAGATCAACAACTAAAACAAATGATGCAGCGATACTGGAATTAATCCAAATAAACCCATTAATCATAAATAAATTCAGATTGCTCACAGTTAGATAATAAATATGTATTTTGACCTTTTTCTGCATTAATCAAGTCTTATTTGTATTTAAACAAAGCAGTTGTGTGAGCGTGGAGTCACCGTTTCTTTGTTTTTATCTTATTGAAAATAGGTTTATGTGCATATTTAAGACCTTTCAGTTTTACTTTGTGGTTGTCATGGTGTTAAAGAAGAATTTGTTACCACACAGATGGTTTTCAGTTAAATATTAATAAGATAAAAAACACAAAACAGTTTTGTATCTCGAACAGAAACTTATATATCATTAAAAAAAAAAATCAAAAAGCTCCATAACTCATTTTGACTTGTAACTTTTTTCAAGGCCGAGCTTGTGTCCCATGTTTTAGGCTTCACCTGTTGCTGCTGGTGGTGCATGTGGAGCTCTTACCTCCTCTGCTGTCATCAGTCCCGCCGCTGGCAGACGACTCAGTGGGGGAAGAGGACGGCAGCATGGGGATCTTCAACAGGTGATCCTCCATCATTTTTCCACTGAAAATGTCTCCTCGATCGGTGACGGCTGGAGATGAGAAACTTTGTTGTAAAGTATTCGTCCTTTTCAAAAGATACAACGTCCGAAGTTCAAGTTCCTTTTGAGTTCTGTGAAAAGTTGAGCTGTGGAGCTGTAAGGGGTCTCCGGTGGTCCCCGGTGGACAGATGGCGGGTTGAGCCTCTACTGTGCTGCAGGCTCTGGTGCGGAGATGCAGATGGGCTGGGGTCCTGCCATGAGCTCGGGGCTGACACTTGTTGCACGTCAACAGGTTGTGTGTCCTCCCTCTGGCCGTCGGGGTCAGTCACTGTCTGTGGGTGCTCCTCGGTGGCAGCTCCTCAAAAGGGAGTCCAGGGGGTGGAGGGGGAGGATTAGTCCCAAGCGCTGTGTAAGCAGCATGCCTATTTGTCATCCTCTTAATCTTTACTGTTCATCTACTGGATCAATCAGTCACATTGCCAGAACGTTGGTGCTGCTCGGACTTGGGGATCTTCATCGAGTCTGCAAACAACAACAGGAAAAAAAAAAGAGAAAAGAAATAACAGTGATGACTCTTAAAGCTCTCTAGTGGAAGAGCTGTAACTTTAGACCAGTTCCCATCCTGCTCCATCTCCCTCCGTCTCCTCTGTCCACGAGGGCATCCATCAGTCAACACTCCTCTTCGGTATCTGCATTTAAAGGAATGATTACATGAGGCGCACATTATTATATTTACCAGCCTCTTCGATTTGTATTTCCCCTCCTTTTGCCTCCTTTTCGCCTCCGAATTCCAGCTCCATTTCCCCCCAGCCGTATATTTGATCTGTATGATTGCCTCCCATTCATAATGACTCCCAGTGTTTGCTGAGGAGCTGCTTATTAACTCCTACTTTGCTCTTTTTTGACAAACTGGAGATCACCCGCTTCCCTCTCCTCCGACAGAGGAAAAAGGTCACAGAGGGAATAATAGAGTTTTGAATGGCTGATGTTTTGGCTGGGGCTCATTTGGCTAATTCATGACGGTCTCCCATTTATTATAAAGAAGCTCGGATCATCATACATGTGGTTTTTACATAGGGAGCAGCTGCCAAGAACCAGGGAGAGAAATATGAAACATGCAGCTTTGTAATCACATTTGAATGAAAATGACTTGTTGTTTACTAAAATGTCAGACAATCTGCAGCTAAAAAGCACTGCACATTATTGCTATGATTAAAACAAGACCAAACAAACAAAGAGAAACAAGCCATTAAAAACCCTCTTTCCTAGCAATGATTGTGAAAATCAAATTGGAGAAAAGTCACAAGAGGATCAACTGTAAAAGTCAAAAAATATCCAGCTCTAAAATTCAAAGCAGGTGTCGAGCTACGCTTCAGTTTGTAGTGACGGTACGATCATCGCCTGACGGTCCAACGCTCGTGCAACTTTCTGCCCGTTTTCATCATTTGTCTCTTCACACAGTTGAGTGGTTCAAGTGAATGAATCTTAATGGGAAGAGGACGCGAGCTGCCGTGGTTCTGACATCTGCCCGCTGGCATCTGCACCGACTCTTTGTTTGTTTTTTACTGTTTGCTGTTTGTTGTCTGTGGCT
Organism: Seriola dumerili; assembly: GCF_002260705.1. Classification (NCBI taxonomy): domain Eukaryota; kingdom Metazoa; phylum Chordata; class Actinopteri; order Carangiformes; family Carangidae; genus Seriola; species Seriola dumerili. Next base: position 3,022,717 of record NW_019174266.1, read on the forward strand.
CGGGACACGTGTCAGTAACTGCACTAATGGCTGATTTCACATCAGACATACGAGCACTTGCATTACTTGATGTTTACGTCACTGTGGGGGCAGGTGACCGAGCTGAAACCACAACATCTGACATGTTATCGCCCCGTAGATCTGCATCTAACAGACACACAGCAACATTTACATTCCTGTTTTTGGCCTCACCATTGTTTTTGTTTTGTCTCCACAGACTCCTGTACAGTGTGTCTCTTTAACGTCTACGTCTACACCAGCTAATCACTAACTCTGAAAACCAGAAAAACCAGAACAATGAGCAAACAGACAAATAAAGGCAGCAGAGCTGATCTGCATCTGCATCTGAATCTGCATCTGAATCAGAATCAGAATCAGAATCAGAATCATAATCAGAATCAGGTTTGTTGCCAAGTAGGTTTTCACATACGAAGAATTTGCTTTGGGTTTTTTGGTGCATAACATTAAACATAGTAAGAAGAAAAAATACAAAACAAACATAAAACAAAAGCAAGTACTGCAAGCCAGATGGCTTAAATATAAATATATATTTTTTCAATTAAATATTTATGATAAAAATGTGAAAAAACATTATAAAAATATAAATATGATACAAATATGTACAGTTGGTGAATATGTCTGTGGGTTTGGACAGATCCAGTTAACCCAACACTGAGGAGACACATTTAAAATGCAACTGTATTCAAATAAAATACAACTTTAAAATTAAAACAAAAAAATGCAACAAAAAAAAACCCCAAAAACTTTACAGACTTTTTCTGTTGACTTGTCAAAGTTTCTTTTGGTCGGGGGTTAGTGAGGGAATTTGAACCTCTGACATCAGTAAACACAACATGACATATCACTTTTTAAGTAGCTATGTTAGCAACTTATTAACACGTGCATCCGTCTTTTAGTTCTGTTTCTCTACAAACTCCTGAGGGACATCTCCGGCTCTGTAGCTGCTAAACGCTCCGCTGTGTTCACCAGCTGGTCTCTGACTGTGTGTGTGTGTGTGTGTGTGTGTGTGTCTGCTGATGAGCAGGTCGTGGACAATGGGTTTATTAGAGCTTTTTCTCTGAGAGTGAAACAAAAATAGTAAAGTGTGGTCAATCACAGCTGCTATAAATCCTGGCTACAGCCCAAATGAGCAGCATTTTATACATTTGATCCATTATTAATACAAAAAATATAGATTACTGCAACTCAGAGTCCAAGGCAGAGTCAATTAATTTATGTTGAACAATTGGTTATTTTATTTATTTTATTATCTGTATAATCTGCAAAAACTTCAAACAACTCTTTCTAACCGTTTCATGTTAAACTCTAAGTAGAAAATGTGCTTGAAGAGCAAAATTAATGTCGATGTCAGCGAGTTTCAGATCCACAATAACAAGGCCCGGCCATAATTGGAAAAACAAAGTGGAGAGCAGTTAAGTAGATTAGAGTTTGACCACATTTTGTCTGCCCGGGCACCAGCCGCAGTCACCAGGAGACCGAGGGGGGAAAGAGACACAATTAGCTCAAAAGATTAAAAGAGCAGTGAAGACACACTTCTTGTGGGCATCTTTAGCCATATGGAGGCTACTCTCTTCATCCTTGGCCAACACACTGTTGACCTTTGTAAGATTTACCAGTTAATTAGTCTTCTCAGGTCGGGCTCTCTGCGCGAGTTCACCCAATTACACGCCGATTACCGATGTGGATGTGGAGGTTTTTTTGGGGTTTTTTTTTTTGTTTTCCTATAAGAGAAGCTGAGATCAAGACTGACGGAAAATAATTTGATCTCCTTCTGCTTTTTCTACCGTAGACAAACAAAATGAATGTCCTGCCTCTGTTCACCGTTACAGACCTCCACAAAAAAACAAAGAGTGGAGGTGTTGGAGGTTGGTGATTACATGTGTCCTTTTAAAGGAGCTATATGTAAGTTTTCTCTTACAAGACAAGAGGTTTGATGCTCTCTGAGCAGCGCTACGTCTCCGGTGCAGACTGGAGGCTAAGAGATGGAAACTAGAAATTTGCTCAAACACATACATGCCGAACATTGAACCCGGGTTTTGATGCACTCACACGTTTTTATATCGTAGTGGTGAGGAAGCAATATTTTATTTTGACTGCATTTCTCATACTTTGAATCAACACCAAACATCTTCAACATTTCAATTGTTTATTTTACTTTAATGTTTTTCTATAATAATGGTGATAATATTTAACTGGGGTTGTACTGAGAATTAAAACAGATGGCGGTGCTACCTGACCGTCTGTAGCTGACACCTTAGGAACTGTCTTTTTGTCTTTCAAGGGTTACAAAACCTCAGAAACAGCATTTAGACCCGTCCATGATTTAGACCAAAACCACCTAACCGACCAGTATCTGACTCACCTTCTCTTCATATATTATGCAGGTTTAATTTACTTATGCTGGTGCTTCCTTTTAATATCTTATGAGCAAAAGGAGCTCATGAGTGATAGGATTATTGCTTTATTATTTATTGAAATCATGTGTTATCCATTCAAATAATATGTGCTACGAAATAAGGGCTTTGTTTGGCAAAGCCTCAATTATTAAGCTCAGGTATAATTACTAAAGAGTAATTAAAGAAGTGCTTCACAAAAGATCTTCCTCTTAAACAGCCGACCAATTTTCAACCTTCAGTATTGACAAACAGTCTTTGGTTGGCAAAGACCATCTCACTGCTTTCATCACTTATATGGAAATGGTTGTAATTTACTTTAAGTGCCTTGCACACAACATTATATGTGATCTGCATCTTATTTTTTTTTAGTTCATTAGAAATGTTATTAGGTCCCAAAAACCGGTCTGTGGCCCAACTTTTCAACAGATTTCATTTTAATTTTCATGCATCTATATGTTTATACTTTGCTTATTTCCTATTAAGCACCTGAAAAACAAGCAAATAGGATAAAAATATTATCAAAAAGAAAAAGGAGAGATTGTCCGCACACTGAAAGTTTTGTTGATGCAACTTTTCGACACTAAAAATTCAAGTAAAAAAAATGAAGAAAACCAAATTATTGTCTGTTGGTGTTTGCAGGCCTCGATGTTCACTCTATCCAACTTTGTTCTTTCTTTCTTTTTTTACAAAAACTATTTTTTTTATAATTTCACTGAGCGAGTAAAAAGAAGACCAACATGCACCGGACTCCGTCTTGTATAAAAGTGACACCTGCTGCAGGAGCGTGAAGCTGTTGAGCTGCAGATCAGATCTGCTCTCTATGTTTAGAAGATGACTCTGCCGTTGAGATGAGTGGCTGCAGCCTGCTGTCCCGGGCCAATCGCAGCATTAAAACAGTTTACATAATAATAATAAGCTACGCAGTGACACCATCAAGTTTTAGGTGGAGACTTGCTTACACGAGCAGGCCATAGATTATGCCAAGACAAATAGATTAGCTCGGGAGCAGCCTAATATTAGGATTCAAAGAATGATTAGAGGAGCCGTGTTATGTAATGACATTAATGAGTCTCTGCGATGCTTCATGTGAGAGTCTGAAAACAGGTCTAATGGGACGGCACAAACCTCCATCAACAGTTCTACGTCTGATTTTTTTTTACCCAGATTTCTACGATTTTACAGAATGTAGAAAATTAGTGACACTTAAGATCACAAATTTCAGACTGCAGTCACACCAAAGGACGATAAATCGATCTTTACACTGAGTCTGATCTGTCCACAAATGTCTTCTTTTGTCTTCACCCTCTGTGATGCATCTAGCCAACAAAGGTGTGTTGTGCTGAAACAGTTAGTTAATTAACAAATGAATGGAGTTCAATCTTGATAAATTGACGACATTCGCAAACATTTATCAGTAAATCTGATTCAATCACAAGAGTTGACAGATTGATCATGAATCACACCTACTGAATCTCCTTATTTGAACATTGTGTTTCACATGTCAATAATAAAACTAATACTTCGAGCCACACAGTTATGATATCGTGATGTTGAATGAGAGCTGACGTTGTTCATCACTGACGGTCCGGGAGTCGTTTAGTAGCTCGTCTTCTCAAGGTGAAGGTGGACAGAAAAACTATGGCGCATGAAAGTGACTTAGTCGTGTAACAGATTCGGGTTTGTCTCTGTAAATGTGACAAGTCACATTTTTATTCTCAGAACGAGAAACAAAAGAACTGGTTTAATATGATTTTGTTCTTTTACTATCTGTTTATTCTGTTTTATACTGTATATTATTTCATTTTTCATTCAAATGTTCTATTATCTATTTATCTATAAAATTGCATATTTCATGATTGATTAATTTCTTCTTCTTCATCATTTTCCTGTTCTTGTTATCATTATTATTAAGGAAAATACACATTAGTAGTAGGAGTATTGATTTGTTAAATGGATGTACCAGTTGTTCAGCTGATTATTACGTGGCATAAATTAACTCCCATGTGTTCTCATGTGTTCATAATGTGACAGACAGACAGACAGACAGACAGACAGACAGACAGACAGACAGACAGACAGACAGACAGACAGATCTTTGTTTCTGTTGCTGGATGACTGCGCAACTAAAAAAGTGATTTTCTTTTTTCACAAACATGTCTGTCATGTTTGGAACAACCTGCTGTCACATCTGTTGTTCACACATTACAACACACCTGATTACATCACCACCCTAACCTCACCTGCCTGAGCAGGCCACGCATATGAAAGAGGATAAAATAATACACACACACACACACACACACACACAGAGGAGGAGGAGGAGAGCGTTACCATGGATCATGAAGGAAACTCAAGGAGGAGTGTGGAGATGAGGAGAAGGGGGGCTGTTAAATCTGATCTGGCCAGTGCTGACGACAGCAGTGTGGCTGCGTCCTCACATCAGCCCTGCATCAATGTGTGTGTGTGTGCGTGTGTGTGTGTGTTATATAACAGTGTGATAAAGCTGCCTTTGGGATCTGACTGTGGCTGCTGAGCCTCTTACCTGTGTGTCAGGTGTGTCAGGTGGAAAGCTCTGGCAGCAGATCTTCATCTTCCACATCACTCATCTCGGTGAATGTTGAGCTGAAAAAACACAGGGAGTTTTTCATTTCGACGACAGTCTGTGATAAATTATGTCGTATTGCGTTTTCTTTTTTAAATAAATAAACTAAAGTTACATTTTTGATTTCTGACAGTTTCACGACAAAGTATCTTAAAAACTATTTGCCTGATTTACATTAAATTTGCTGTTTGGAGGATGAAAACATGTTTTTGGTGAATTTCCCCTTTTGCACATTTATCAGGCCACTTTTCCACTATACAAGAAAAATACAAAAGTAATGGTCCTGATACTAAATCTACTCAACACTACTGTTATTGTGTTTTTTAATTTCTCTGTAGTTTTTTTTTTTCTTTTAAAGATTATATTTGTTTGGTGTCTTCAGTGTGTTTAGTTCTGCCCTGAGGTTTCTCATTCTCATATCCTAATTCCTATCATTTGAACTGACAATAACCTTTTGAATAATAAATGTCATGGTCCTGGGCCCCTGTCCAGTCCTGAATGATTCAGGGGCCCTTACAGATGCACTGGAGGCCACGCAGTGTGTGTGTGTGTGTGTGTGTGTGTGTGTGTAAACTGTTGGCAGGACTCTGGCTGACCGTGTGTCCATCTCTCTCTGTCCTGACCTAGATCTCTGACAGTAAACAGCTGCTTCCTAAAGCGACGTCGTGCTGCCATCAGCAGAACGGCCCGGAGAGATAAATGTCAGATTGGACCTCGGCTGAGCCTCTTGATGCAGCTCAGGGCCCCGCGGTTTGTTTAGGAGATCCACAGACACTTAGCAGTCAACTGCTGCTGCTGCTGCTGCTGATGGTGGCGGCATTGTTTTCTTTTAATTAACAGTTTGCATTGAAGGCGTACAATAGACAAAAAAATAATAAATCAAGCTGCCTAAAGCGGAGACTTTGTGTCTGCTTCACTGAGCAACTATGTGTTTGACTGGTGAAACAAAAAAATCACTTCAACAATGCAAACACAGAAAGTGAAAAGTGGACTTTGAAATCACGTCCTCCATTAAGCTCATTGCTTTTCCATACTGTACGTGGTGGCAGTGATATAAACTCCCAGTGTTGCTTGTGGTTGTTGACCATAGTACTTCCTTTATTAAGAGGTGCTGTATCCAACAAGTCACAGGTGCATCTATGTTTTGTTCTTTTGTTTCTGATGTGGTGACAGACTTTGCCAACCCACACCACTGGATCTATTATCTAGTAGTTTTTTAAAATCCTGGTCAACCACTTATCCACCTGCAGTTGTTGTCCACCTATTCTGGGTCGACTGTGTTTGTGTTTGTGTAAGAGATAATCTCCAGTTCCTAATAAAACCATCACAAATCACTGTAAAACATAAAATCAGTTTTATGAAGGGACAATGCCATGGTTAGGGTTTAGTTAGGTTTGGGAAAAGATTATGATTTGGGTTAAAAATTGGGGGACCTTCGTCACCATGGTTACAATTACAAATGGTTACAAATGTCAGGGGATGAATGTGGTCGTGATTTTTCCCAAAAAAGGATTTTGACTGTTGCTTGGAAACTGGACGTGATCAGAGGCCTCCTCTGTGAAAGTCCAGTGTTGTGTTGGCCCCTCCTCCCTGCATGGACCTGGCAAAGCAGCCCAGAGGCTCCTGACTCCCAGGGGCCCCGGGTTTACTCCCTATCATTTGGGGCCAACATAAATTGATTAATCTCAAATTTGTCATTATCAACTCTGACGGCTCCTTCACCTCGTAGTCTGATGTTGTCGAAGGAGTCTGTGTCAAAAACCTTACCTCAGAAACTTAGGGCAAGGTGGTGTCGTTCCACCACAGGAGAAGTGTAAGGCTGCAAGCATCAGCTATTTTCATCATCAATACATTTGACAATTATTTTCTTTAACAACTGATTGATTGTTCAGTAAATAAAATATCAGAAAATAATTCTGTTAAAACTAAAGAGCTTTGGCTTGTGGACGAGTATATATCATATATATAACATATATATTAACTTTTCAGCTAATAGAAACCATTAAAAGAAGTAAATTAATAAAAAGAAACTTGACTTTCTGTACAATTTATGATCATCATGTGCTTGACTGGTTGAAGTGGTTGAAGTTGAACGGTGAATCAACTAAAGAAGATTTGAATAATCCTTTTGAATGTCAGCTTTTATCAAAGAGTAAGATTACAAATTCCAGGTATTCTGTTATTTACCAGGTGTTACTGCACCAGGTGATTTAGCAGAGTGAAACACCTCAGTCCTGTTTGTCAACAGTTGAGCACCGTCAACCATCCAATTATTACACTGACTTTGTTAATTCAGTATTGTTAGTTATTATTTACTCCTGTAGGGAAATGCAGTGAAGAAAATAGTCAATACTCAATAATATATATAAGATGTTTCATATTTATTATGTGTAAAACTACTTTACCTGCTAAATAACCAATCATTCAGTTGTGAATGTAGCTACAGATTCTGTTCAGTTGCTGTTTTACTAACTTAATGATTCAATAAATGATTTTTGTGGTTTCAAAGAGCTGGAAGAACAGCAGATAACAACACCTTTAGCTTGAGCCGCTGCAGCTCCACGCCCACTTCTCACCTATCTGAATTTCATTTTTGCATCAGTTTAGAGTAAAACAAACTAATTAGACACACGTCTGGCAGATGGCTATCAGTCAAAGACCTAATTTACCTCGACCACTGCTGCTGCTGCTGCTGCTGCTGCGGATTAGCTGAGATGACTTTAGATTAGATTAGGGCCCCTGTGGAAACGCAGAGGAAGCAAGAAGATTATAGCAAATGAGGTAACTGAAACAACCATTGTTACATTTCTGTAAGCTACATTACAGAGTCACTGCTTTGTTTTAACAGATGGAAGGATGGATACTTTAAGTGGCGTTGTACTTTCTAAATGCCGTGTCGATTGATAACTTTGTACTAAACTGAAATGATCCTGAAACGTCAGACACGTGAGAAGCTTGGGTGAAGTTTTCTCCTGTATCTCATGGTCTTGTGGACTTTGAGGATATTTTTAGGAAATTTGGAAAATAAAGCAATTAACTTTTGTAACATGGATGTTGCATTGACACAGAAGCTTTTGGCTCCTGCTGCATTAATGCTATTCCCATAAAAAAATTCTATTTTTCCTTAATGACCAATAACCAATTTTAGTGCATCAGTTTAGGTCTGGCAACCTGATTTTTCATGTGTCAACATTTTTGACATTTTAGAATTAAAAACAGATCAACTTGTCTTAAAAATAATTACATTTTTCTTCTTTTTTTTTTGCTTAAATACATTTTTTTTCCATAAAAAAGTCCCCAAATTCTTTTTTGAGACAAAAATGTTCCTTTTTTTTTGCTTTGTTTTTGTTTTGCTTATTCAATGAAAAAAATAAATGAATTAATTAATGAAAAACCTTGGATTGTGGGTGTCAGGAGTGTACAGTAACAGTAGCTGCAGTGTTTATAATACCATCTTCATTAACAATGCAGCCCACTTAGCTTTAATGGGGTTCTAATACCCCACTGACCCCCTCAACTCCTCACCCGTCCACCGCCAACCCCCCTCACCCTCTGGCTCATGGCTGACTGCTGACACAGCCATTACTCACCAGTTTAAAGCAGCTCTTTGGCAGCACGGCTCAGCGGGTTCGTTAAGGTTTCGAGGGGGGGTGGGTGGGTGGGGGGGTGGGGGGGTCCCGTGTTGGTTTTGGGAGGAGGTGGGTGGAGTGCAAAGGGTCAGGCCAATCGGCAGCTGGGATTACCACCGGCTCACCATCTGCCATCCAAATAATAATCAGTGTGAGGAAATCAATTGCCTGAGTAAATATCACAGGCACATCAGCTCATTTAACCCAGTGTATTAAAGTACAAGGCAACTTTGAGACTGTTTCACTGCCGACCAGACGAAGCACGATGTCTCCTGATAATGAGTCTTATCTTTGAGTTGCTCTAAACCATGTAAATCCTTGTCCCAAATATGATCAGCACCCGAGAGCATATATCCCCGTAATACCTCATATGACGTGAAGAACTTAGAGCTGTAGCTGCTCCTGTCAGAAGCACTTTGTACCTGAGAGAACCTGCACAAGAACCTGCATGAGAACCTGCATGTACAGGAGTAGGGACTGAATTCACAGTGATTTTCATTTTCACTATTATGAGAACTAGAAATTAAAACTTATATATTTACATTAATGATAAAAGAGTAGTTGATTCCACTAAATTACTGCATTATAATTTCCTGTATGTGCTTTCACGTGTGAAGCTGGAGCCAGGAGGCGATTAGCTTAGCTTAGCACAAACACTGGAAACAGGTTTAGAGGTGTGATATTTTCTTTTACGTTTGCCTCCCCCGCCATCTGATCCAATTTACCACCAGGTGGTAATCAGCTGACACCGCACATACTTGTACAACAAACACTGCACTCAGTAGACCACGCACGCACACACACACACACACACACACACACACACACCTGAGAAAGACTATTACCATGTGCAAGAATTTTAACTCACCATCAGTGAAATATCAGTTATCAGCTGCTTTTATTTTTTTTGTTTTTTGTTATATCTATGTATTTAAATTGAACATATTATATCACTATATTATTTATCTTTTTAAGAATTGGGTACTGTCATTTTGCAGTTTTTTCCTTCTTTGTACTGTCCACTTTGCTGCTGTAATACTGCAAATATCCCCACTGTGGGACTAATAAAGGAATATCTTATCTTACACACGGCATCATTGATTGTTATGACCAATCCATGACAAGCACACGAGCCCGATAACAAAGAACTGCTCAGGTTCAGATCACACAGGTGGTTCCTCACAATCAGCCCACTCCAGATTTCTCCATCATCACCCAAATGAGGAAAGTCAAACCCCTCTCCAGGAGTTTTCTTTAAATGACAGTGTAGAGAACATCTCCTGTTGTCAATACCAATCAACTTGCCAATCACTGTTTCAGGATATTGACTCATTTATATAGAATCTCTCCTGCACTGGGAACAACTGGAATTATTTTATGGCATAAAGAATAATATAAAAATAATATGTAAAGGTTATACTGTACGTTTGTCAGGAACACCTTAAATCTAAATTGGCTTTGTGACAAATTCGTGCACGATCTTTTTCATTTTCATGCAGTTTTTTTTTCTAAAAAACATCATATTTGGGTCAAAATTTTCATAAATGTAACATTTATTATTAAATACATCAGAGTTTCGCCACATCAAAGCTTTGATATTCAACTTCCCAGACTGAACTCTCCAGATGCAGATAGATAATCTACCTAAACCTGTATTTAATTGATTGTATTAACAACTCAGACCGGCTCCTTTGAAATCTTGGTTGCGTCATATGTGGTAAGATAAGCTCACCAATGTGACCAATAATGGTCAGATTTATTCCTGCAGAACGCAGATGCTGCCCCATATGACTCATGCAAACAACATGCAGAGCTTACTGTCACTAATTCAAACAGATGCCTCTGCTGGCACACTTTTTCCCGCCTTTTACTAATGCATCATATTGTTATCTAATCGGCTCAGTCATAATTAAAATGATATCCACATCCTCTCTTTTGAACCATATTAGCTCCAAACATTCAAATCTCCAACTGTCCTAAGCCTGAGGAAAACAATAAATTTCCATGCAGCAGCATAAAAATCATAAAAGAACCTCCCCTGTGTTTCCTGGTATTCTATTAGACAATCTGCTAACACTCAGCAGCTCCCGCGTATTAACTGAACGGTGTAGAAAACTAATAAGGCCTTCCACACAGAGAAAAGGGAAGATCCTGTCTGATGCAGCGAGACCCGGTTGCCCTCGGAGGTCAGCGCAGTGGTCATTCATTGTTCTGTTGTCGAGTGTGATGCTGCAGAGAGGCGTCAGTGGAGGATTAGCGAGCAGCGGCACATGTCAGGGAGTGAGAGTGTGGACCAGAGCGTGCTGGTCAGGACGGGCGTCACAGGGCTCAGAGCCGCTGACACACGACCGGGCACGCTCCACCGCAGCGTGGACACAGAGGAGGGGGAGGCTTGTCTCTTAAGATGCCCGGTGATACACCACACGTGATGCTCACCTGCAGAACAGTGATGTTTATACTGATAACACAGTAAATGATAATCTCAATATCAGGACACCTTTTTGTATCAACGCGTGCTTGAAGATATTGGTATTTAGATTGGGAGGTGGGTTATTCAGCTATTTACTTGGTACAAAGTTTTGGTCCAAGATAAGATGACAATGTTCAACCAGAGTGGCAACTAACAACTATTTAATTATTGATTAATGAGCATATATATATATATATATACTATTTTAGCCCAAGGTGGCATCTTTAAATAGCTTTTTGTATTTGATCAAAAGTATAAAACCTAAAAATATTTAGTTACTACAACAACAAGAGAGGCGTGACACATGATCAGAGACATGCTGCTTTTACTACATGTAGACTCGTCATTTCTTTTCACGTTGCCACTGACTACTATCTCGCTTCCTTGACAAACACTTCGGACCCTAACGAGGGAAACACGGGAGATTTCAATAAAATTCAATGTGGATATTCATGGTTTCCAGAGGATTGTTCCTTATGTTTTTCGTTACCTCGTAGTTTTTGCTCGAGCGCCACCATCACACCAAGATTTCTACTTCAGGGACCATTACATTAGCTGAAGACATTCATGCTCCCCAGAGGATTAACCCTTTTGATATTAACAACCTTCAATGCAAACTTAATATTTTTGGTCCCACCGCTCCAAGAACAGCTCGCTGTCATGGTTTTCGTGCCATTTACTGTAACCTTCTGATATTGCAGAAAAGCTTCCAGTTGTGTTTGAAGGTACGACTGCACCACTACACTACAGACTTCAAAAAGAAAAAATGATCATGAACTACAGTAGAACCCATTTCACTTGCATGCAGTTCTTCGCTGCATTCAGTATGCTTCAGCTGTACGGAGACATCTTTTCGTTGTCTTGGATTTGTGCACCCAGCTTCCTCAGCGCTTTTGCAGCCAGTCGGGCCTCTGCCATGTAATCAGGACGGGAACTCGAGCTGTCCCTCACCAGGTCGCTGTGGCCCCACTCATTATCTTATCTCCCATTGTAGCCCGCTGTAATTCCCCCTCTCATGATTGATGATGTCGCTGTCTGATTACACCAAGACAAAACCCCTCTAAGATCACCTTTCATTCCTGTGGCCAACTCCACGAGCTCCACGAGGTCCACTGGACAGGATGACGGGGGGGTCGGTGAGCTGTGCGGCTGTGTTGAGCTGCTGTCACATGCGCCTCAGGTTTGTATTAGTTCTGAGCAAGAATCAGCTTTGTGTTGGAGTCTGTGGTTTATAATCAAGTAATGTTTCTTAATATTCATGCTCCATATAAGAATTTACCCTTTCTTAGGGAAGAGTAATTAAAACTGACTCATGTGTGATTCATTTTGATCGCAGTTATCTAGATACAGCCAACAAGACACTGAGCAAAGTGTTAGTGATAAGGAGCTTTGTGTGGCGACACAAGAAGAAGTAAGAAAGCCGTGGTATAAAACATTTAGAGAGAAGGTTCCTCTGCTTCAGATCATGTCTCTGTCCTGCTTTGGACAAATCAGATAGGTAACCTGTGTTCTTTTTAAGTGAGACAGTGAGCCTCATCTCTCCATGCGGCAGGTGGAGACAGATGCCTCATTATCCATGCCACAGGGGACAAAACAAGGCCAGGACTCGATGCCCCCGCCTCGCCGGCGTTTAGTTTCCAATGCGCCGACACAAGGCAACCTTGGACCATCGCCGGGCCGCGCTCATCTCTGACCTCAGCGAGCGCAGGTCGCTCGCAGAGTCACATTAAACTTTCAGAGGACCCAAAGGTCCCCGTCAGGAGTGTTAACAACAGCATTGTCCCGACTCCCCCTGACTCAAAGGGCCAAGTGTAACAAGGCACCCCCTCCAGTGGTCAGGGCCGCCCCCTGGGTTCACAGATACTGTGACACCCTTTGGATCCATCTACAGTTCCTTTTGAGTCTGTGTGAGTCAGACAGCGAGACAGAGACAGATGATTCAAGAGCAAGTGTCTTATTTTTTTTTACAAGCTGAGTGTAAAACGTCAGTGGAGCTGCACTGACGTGGATTACCGCGCACTAACTGTGTGTTATTTGAAGACAACATTTGTGAGACTACAGCGAGTAATGAGCGAGGTGTGTGGGATCAGGCTCAGATGATAGGATTGCCACTGAGACGGCTGATCACATTAAAGGTGCAGTCTGCCTAAACAGGCCGTCGCACCGTGCCAGCTCTGTGTCACTCAATATATTCTGCCAATACGCTCGCTTTTACTTTTACTTTTACTTTTAGGATTTTGGAATGAAATCAATATTTAAAAGCTGCGTAGAAATGTTTTTGACTTTTCCCTGAACCACTGTCCTTAGACACGTTTTTTTACTCGTCACGTGTAAGATCAATCATCGCATTGATCTTTTTGTCTGTTTGACAGGATTTTGGAATCTGTCTGCTTATGGCCAGTGGTGTGCAATTTTAGCCAAGGCTGCTAATTCCTAATAGTTATATTAGAGGGAAATTATTTTAATTTTGTTAGCAATACCTGTATTTTAACAACATGAATGAAAAAAATATTCTATGAGTTGTAGCCCGTGTGTGCAGCCACTTGCATCAGATATTTGGCCCAACGAAGTGCCAAAGAAACCGCACCAGTGACATCTGTTGAAGGTGTAGCCTGGTCAGTAATAGCAATTAAACACTGCTGACCCCCTGCTGCTAAAATAAGATCATATTTATCTGGGATTGCTGGATGTAATATTGCAAAAACATTATTAGTATTTTGTGGAAACAATAAAACACCTGCTCCAGATTTTGTGACATCACTTCGACATGCTGTGGTCTGGCAACCGAGGAAGCAGAAAACTGTAAATAAATATGAGGGAGAACGACTAAGACTGTGATAAACACTAAAGGATTTGTTTATCCTCCTCACACAATGTCACTTGTTTTTCTGCACAATTTATTTATTATTTGCCCGTACATATTGGGGTTGTCGACTGTGAGCACTGACCAGTGGTTGAAGAAGTATTTAGATTCGTAAAGTAAAAATACCAATAAAACAATCTAAAAATACTCCATTACAAGTAAGAGTTGTTCATTTAAATTCCTATTTAACTACAAAAGTGTTCTTTGCAAAATTTACTTCAAGATTCAAAAGTAAAAGTTCTCGTTCTGCAAAAAAATGGTTATTAGATCTATTACTAGATCGTAATTCATCAATTATAATAATAATATAATCATAATCAGCGTTTCACTGTTGTAGCTGGTCGAGGTGGAGCTTGTTTTAACTAGTTTATGAACATTATTGTAGGTGGTTAAGTAAGGAAGTTAGGTTCCCAACCTAATCCAAAGGTCAGAGGTTAAATCTGAGGGGTCATGGGATGATTAATGGGTGAGGACATAAGAAAATACAAAGTTCGGATACATAGATTTCTATTCAGTTTTTGTATTTTTCTCTTATCTTTGCTTTTTGTGACATATTGAATATTTTTCCCTCTTTGTGCCTGGAACAATTATTTAAATCACCTGAGAAGTGTAAAGGTGAAATCTCTCTTTGGTGGAAATGCTGACAACAAACAAGAGCCAAACTAGGCACTGATTTACTGTCAGTGCTCACAAGCCATAAATGTTGGAAACACTGGTTTAATCTTTAACAATGTGTTGTATTTTATAAGCTCTTCACCCTGAATCTCATCTCATTTTGCTGAAAAGTAACTAGTATGTGTCAGATAAATGTAGTACAGTAAAAACGTACTATTTCTCCCTGAAATATATAGAGCAGAAATACAGAGTAGCAACGTGAAGTGGAAGTACCTTTAAACTGCACTTAAGCACCAGTATTTGAGTAAATGTACTAAGTTACTTTCCACCAGTGGCGCTGGTCGTGTTGTCTCTACAGACTGGGACAGTGTATGCTTTCTAGCTTGGACTTCATATGATTAAACACTTGTAGTTTCATCATTCTTTAAGACAAAGTGACTCTCTGCTCCTATTCAATGCAAAAGAAAGTAAGGAATACATTACTGCCTTTAAATGAATTAACGTACAAAAATAAAATCATCTTTAAAGGTTTAATGAAAAACAATGACACATGAAAAAATAAACTTTCAATAAAAATTGAAAATTGTTCTGATATATAATTATATTCAATTAAAAATGATTAATTGGTCCATTAATTGATACTTTTTATGATGTATAATAAAATCTATGTATCAACAAAATGACTGGAATCTGTATCTCTATTGTGAGTGAGAATGATCAACCCTGGAAAATAAAACTCTCCTCAGGTGAAATGAGGGCTTTGCTGCCATCTAGTGGTTTGTTTCTGCCTCAGAAACACAGTGAAAATGCTAAACTGTTGGCCTTATCGCGCCATGTAAACGACTGCGGCACAGTGCTCTGAGTATGTGCAATTGTAGAAATAATTGTTCCTAAAATCAAATACTGATTTCCTCTGTTAGGCTTTGGACAATTTGGAGCTTTTCAAAAAACTAAGTGATTTCATTCCTTCTGCTCGGCCAACTTCTTTGGCCGACGCAGCAGCAGATAAACAAACACAACAATATTCACAACAAACTGGATTAGGCCTAAAGAGGAAACGCCATAGTTCACATACAGGAAGCCGCCAGCAGTCGGGCCAACCGTGCGAAGCAGAGACTGAACAGATGAACACAGCCCCAGCATTGTGCCTGTGTATGAGAGCAGAGTGGGTTTGATAAATTACTGGATTAAAATAACGTAGTTATTTGCATTTTGAAATGTTATTTTAAAAAATGTTGTTTTGGCCGTGTTTGTGTGATTTAAATTGTGTGTTGTGTGTATTTTTCCCTCCTTCAGCTGTAATCAGATGCTGTCACACAATGAGTGATTAAAATGCTGCTTTGCAAAATGAAAGTTTTTGTTTTTGATTATTAATGTCACCATTAACATCGTCAGTTCTGTGCTGTGCCGGGTGACCTCACCTGTGTCCGAGGACGGTACGCTCTTGGTGAGCATGCTGTCTGTGATCACATTAAACACACTGAGAGAAAACATCATGGGGATGACGGTGAGGCAGAAGTGGAACACATTCTGCATGTAGGCCTGCAGGAAGAGAGACATTTCAAAATAAAAGTTTCTTAGATTATTTTCATTATTGGGTAATTACAGTAATTCTAATTAAAATTTGTTTGCTAAAAATGACAAATGCTAATCACTTCAGCCTGGTGCTGCAGAGCATCACTGTAGTCCAGACTTAAATACCTCACAACCATTGGACTGATTATCATGAACATTTGTGCAGACATTCATGGTTCCCAGAGGATGAAGCCTGACAACTGACTTTTCTTCTAGCGCCACCATCAGGTTGACATTTGTGGCTTCAGGTGAGATGTTTTGACAGCTGATTGATGGTTTGCCATGGAATTTGGTTCAGGCATGCATGATCCCCAGAGGATGAACTTTGCAACACTTTCAAAACAAAATTTCAGTCTGTCTAAAACTTTGGCTTATGATCAAGTATTTGTAAAACTAATGCCTCAGCTGTAACTCATTTACTGCTAATTAGCAAATGTTAGCATGCTAACACACTTAACTAAGATGGTGAAGACGATAAACAGAAAGAAATAAGAAAAAACTAAATGAAGGAAGAATGTAGGAATGAAATAAAAAGGTGGATATGAGAAACAAGGAACGCAGTAAAATAAGAAACAAGGAAATAAGAAAGTTGAGTAAATTTCTCTCATCACGCTGAAATAAAGGTGTTTTTAGATATCCTGGAAAATGTTTTTTTTTGTGTTTACCTGAGCCAGTCCCACCAAAGAAGAAACTCCGATGGACAGAAGCAGCAGCGAGCTCTCGGAGTATCTCGCCGTAAGTCGACCGATCACTCCTCCCTGAATAACCTGAACAAACATCCAGAGTTTTACAGTCTGATATCATCCTGAGCTGCTGCATGTAACAAAGCACCGAAATTATAATCAACATGTCTTGGATTTCATTTTGAGCAAAACGTACCATTTGGACGATGCCAAAGTAGGCCATCAGATAGCCATTCTGCTCAGGTTGCAGCTTGAAGATGTCCAGCGCGATGATCGAAAACATCACTTGAAAAATGCCTTTGGAAAAAGAAGAGCAATTCTTCTGTTTACTTTGCACATTTTTCCCCCCAACATTTCTGATTACTTGACACTTTTCAAGCCGACTTTGCGTATGTCATTTGTTTTGTAAATAAAAGATGGATGCATTTGAAAAAAGGATGTATGTTAAATCCAAATCAATTTGCTTTACCTCACCAGATCTCTGATACATCTCAAAGTTATTTCATGCATTTTTGGTGCTTGCATTACCTTTTTATTTAAGCTGCCTCAAAATAATCGCAGAAGAAAAATGAATGTATGTAATGAATTAAACAACATCCACTGAAAACTGTTACATTCACTGTAGTTAAACAGCTTTGCAGAAAAACTGAGGAGCTAATAATGAAAACAAAGTAAAAAAAAAAAAAGACTCTCACCTGACGGCAAGCCTGCGACTATCTTCACAAGAAAAGTTGCAGTCACACCTGGAAACTTCGTCAGTCTTATGATCTCTCCCACGTTGAATATTGACTTTCTTTTGTTCTCACCTGCAGCAGATTCAAAGGGAAAGACTGAAACTGATGTACAATTACACAAACAATACCTGTCAGATAACAGCAGGTCCAATCAAACAACCACAGCAAGATAAATTTGTTTGAGCAGCGCACAAGCAGAAGTGTACCTCATGCAAAATTATATCATGAGTTAAACCCATTTTTTCAATCCCTGGGAACAATAAAGTGGTTTTAATAAACACACACAGGTGTACTGCTGTGTGTTCTTAGCATTTCAAATTAAAATCTAACAAATTATGTTACAAAAAGGTTCATAGTAAATGGTTTAAGTCTGTTTTGTTTAATTCATACCATGCTTGTCATATTTACAATGTTACACTGACAGAAATCACAAAGAATCAGATCAGTATCAGGTCAAATGAATTTATTTATATAACAGTTTGTAAATATAGCAGGCTGGTAAGGTCCACAATTACATTTTTGTTCCTACAATCCTTAAATCGGACTGCAGTTGGACCTCACTTAATACTGTGGAGGGATGGGACTGTTTTATTTTGTCTCCGGTCTTCAGGTAGAGCTTTCGGAGGACGGGTGAGGGGCTGGACTGGCTTGATTTGTCTCCACAGGACAGGTCGACCTTTTTTGTCCTCTTGGCCACTCTCTTCTGCAGTTTTTCAGCGCGGTGCACCTTCTTGATGTCTGCTAATTCTTTGCTCAGTTTTTCAGTCTCACTTCTGTACATGTTCCTCTCTGCTGTCACTGCCTTCAGCTTATCTTTTTGGCCTCTGACCGTCACCTGGCACTGATGAAGCTGCGCTGACACCTGTGTCAGGTTTTGCTTCAGCTCCTCACACTGCTTCAGTGTTTTCCTCAGGTCTTCGGTCTGGGTGATCAGCTCTTTCTGTAAGGACTCGATCTTTCGGAGAGGCACGTCTTGGGGAGGTTTTCTGAACATCTGAGGTCTTTGCTGGAGGATTACGATTTTTTTCCCCATCTGTTCCTCGACAATGTGACAAATTTTGCTTTCTTTGAGCTTCTCCTTCTGGGTGTGAAGCTTTTCCTCACACTTTCGGAGCTTCCGCTTCTGATCCTCTGAATCGCTTTCCATGAGGACCCTCTCCTTCTCCAGTTTCAGACTGTCCTGCTTGAGAAGATGGATTTGCTTCATATGCTCTTTGCACTGGCCATCCTTCAAGGTCAGGCTTGACTGCACGACGGTCACTTTGTCACGCAGCTCTGAGCATTCATTTTGGCATCGCAGCCACTTGTCGCTCAGGCCATCTCTCTCTTTGATGGCCTGGTCCAGTTGCTCCTTCAGGTTGTGCTGCTCTGCCCTCTGTTTGACAGCACCCTGTTTTAATGACTGCAGCTCATTCTTCACTGACTCAAGGTCCTCCTTGAGGTCCTCATTCTGCTTGCAGCCCCTTTTCAGGTCCGTTTTCTGAATCCTGATCTTCTTACCCAACACTGACAATTCATTCTTGTGGTGCATCAGCTGGTTCCTCAGGTGGTCTCTGTTTTTGATCACCTGGTGGATTCTTTGATGTTCTGCCTTGAACTGTTCAGCATCAGTCGTCAGAGCCTCAACTTTCTTCTTGAGGACCGTGTTTTCCCTCTCAAGGGTCTGATTTTTCTTCTGCATGTGGGCGTATTCCCGCTCAGCATCAGGAAGGATCGACGATAAGACATAATGATGATAGGCTGACATGGGGCCAGTCTTTTGTGAATTCTTGTCGTCATCGTCAAATGTCACTTTTTTGAAGGACTCCATCTTTCCAGTTGATTTCTGCAGTCTGACACTGGTTCTGAATCAGACACGAAATGTGCAGTTTTCTATCTTCTGTCTGTGACTATGACGTCAGAGAATTCCAACAGAATGTGATGCAGTAAACACAACTGAATTCTAATCTACTATTCTAATCTAATCTAATCTAATCTACAGCCTCGATTGGCATTAAACTCTCCGTGATGAATCATCAACAAAGAATATTAGGGCAGCAAATAGCAATTATCGTCAATAACGATCAATCAGCTGATTGCTTTTTCCAATTACTCGATTAATTATTTAGCCTGTGAAACGTCTTGAAATGTTGTTTTGTCCAGTCTAAAGTCCAAATAACCAATAACATTTGGTTTACAATGACAGGACAAAGAAAAGCAGCGAATCCTCTCATTTGAAAGGAATCAGAGAATAATTTACATTGTTTCACTAATTTTGCTTGAAAATGAAAATAAATTCCTCTCCAGATCTGTTTTAAACTATATGAAAATACTCTGTTGCTTGTTTCTTTTGTTTCTTTTATTGTTTTTTATGTTAATTTGTAACTGGCAGTGGCTGACACAGTGTTAGTGGTTGTACTATTGCAAACTCTCGCTCTCTGTATTGACAAGGTTTCAGGTTTATTCTGCCAGATATATATGAGGGAAAGGTTAAGTACGGCTCCAAAGGTACATTTCAGCAAGAAACATCCAATCACCGAGCTTAAGACTGTGTTACGTGCGCTCGGAGCTAAAGGTAACACCTTTGCGAAACTGCCGGTACGAATTTTTGGTCAAATTCTGGGTCAGTTTTAGATGAATTCAGGAGCTATGGCGCTGTGTTGAGTTCACAAATTCAACAACAAAACATTCTGAATTTGCCATCACTCTGATTCACACCTCTAACTGGCTCGTTCTCCATGGCAACAGCAGCAAAGGCTCCTGGGTACTGCAGTATTTTTCAAAATGAGTTTTGAAAAATTCAGTTAAAGGAGGACTGATTCATTCACAACGACATCTACATTTTCTCTTCAAGAAATGTATATTTTGTGGTTTCATTTGGACTTAAGTTGGAAACTCAATGATACAAAACACTGTCTCACCCCTGCCTCCTAATGCCGGTGTGCCATAAGCCTGAACATCAGCATTTTATACAAATTCCCAAACGGCACGACACATTAGGCGAAGCGGACGGAAGTGTGTCTTACTTTCTGTGTTGGCTCTTGGAGTTTGAGCTTTAGTAGTTTTTGGGATAAACTTTAATACCAACAGTAAACTGAAGGTACTCCCCACAGCACCAAAACATGCGGTAAATGCCTCCCTGGGAAATACAAAGTGAAAGCAGCGTTAGGTGGACAAATATTTTTGGACATTTTAGGTGTAAATGTTAAAATACTACAAAAACATACACATAAACATTTCAACATGTATCATTGTCGTTTCTATTGCATTTCCATGTTCAGTTAAAGCAGTCACAACTTATTTTGGTCACTTTAGAACAAGCCACAAACATAGAGTAGTAAAATCTGTTAATACTTTTGCTTTTCAAAAGAACATACTGTCATTTTCCACCTGTGAACGTTAGTAGTTGTCCTGGAACAAATGCTTTCTCACTTTTCATTGTTGCAGTTGCAGACGTGACTCATCCACGAGTGCATTCACATGCTCACTAATATCCTTGTTATGATTAGAGTTTTGGAGTATCTGCTGCATATGTACACGTCATGTCCTGGTTTCAGAAATCTGGTTATCCTACCTGGAGTATTTTGATATAAACTAGAATACTGCGACATGTTAACTCCTAATCCTGGATACTTGTGCGTATGTGGATAAAAGAGCTGCCCAGTGTGTAATCAAAAGTAAAAGTAAAGCTCCTGTTAATTTGAATCACTGGCTTTTAGAAAGACTTAGCGATTGGTTGTTTCTTATCATAACCATCTGTGGAACACGAGCAGCCTCTCACTGCTTGTACCAACGTGTTAACCTCTCCTCTCTGCAGCACAAACACACAACACACACACACAGTGACACTCACCCGTAGCGTGTGTTAAGATGTCCGCCCAACGTGGAGCCGGCGATCATACCGACACCAAAACACAGACCTAGTTTTGATAAAGCATCTGCGCGTTTCTCAGGTTCTGAAAGGTCTGCAACAACCATCTGAGACGCTGCAGAGAGGAGAGGGGTACAGAAAAAAAAAAAAAAAGCAAATGAAAGCCGTTCTACTTTCATGGTAATAAATAAAAAATAGAATTAGGATGAAATGGTATTTGATCAGAGAGTTTAGGTCACAGCAGGAGAACAGCGCACGTGGGGGGAAACCTTTAACTATTCTATACATTTCAAGGTTGGGTGTAATGTGCACTATTGTAGAAGGTTTAGCTACAAAGTTATCAAAGAAATAAAGTGGGGAGGGATTATGATGAGTGAGGAAGATTGTAGATGAGTGGTGCTCACCAGGCAGGACATGCATGAAGACTGTGGGGATTTTGTGGATGAACAGCATGGCAGGATGGTCTGCTATGGCCAATAGCAGAAAGAAAACAATAGTTGAAGCACAGGCCAGAGACAAAGCCACTCGTGCCCCGAAGAGATCTGCAAACCTGTTAACAAAACAAAACCCAGAGAACACACAAAACAAAAATAGCGTCGGTCTCTAATGTCGCCCTGTGAAACACATACGGAACAATCTCCATGCAGGTCTGCGACTGTGCATATAACAACACTGTCTACATTGAATTGAACTTACCTTCCAAACATAGGACCCCCGAGCAGCTGAATGATGCCCACCATGGTTTGCAAATAACCAAACCACAAAGTGTCGAAGCCAAGTTTCTTTGCCAAATACTACACAGAGACATAATGAAAATACTGACATTAAAATACACACAATCATACGTAGCATGTTGATATACTTATAACAGTGGGTATGCTATAGGAATCAGCTGATTTTTATGGTGGTGTAGCGCAACAGTACATCCACTGTCATGCCCATAGGGATAACTGAATCAGCAAGTAAACACATGCATCTGGAGTGAAGCTCGTCAATAAAGTCTTTATAACACATTTAAAAAACTGAAATCTGAGCAATATTTTTATATTCATATTTTCATTTCATTCCATCCTCTTTTCTTTGAGAAAATGAATGATCACTGTGGCTGCTACATGACATGAAGGTGGTACAGGTGTTACCAGCTCACCTTTAATGACAGTGAGTTTCATATTTGAGGAAGGCGGTCACAGGAATTAATCTCCCTTTGTACTTTTTTGAATCATGCATGACTCCAGAGTTTAATGTGAACTTTGAGGACACAGTTTTAAGGAGCTGTTTTTTTTTTTTTTTTTGTATTTTATTTTACATAACATACACAGTAGCCATATATGCTCTATGTAGTGCAATATTGTGATATATTGCGTCTTGTAATTTCCATTTCTGCCACATGAAATCACTAACTAGAGGTGTGTTTCACCTTTCACGTGTCTTGTAATTTCCATTTCTGCCACATGAAATCACAGCCACCGGCCGGGCTCTAGTCCCAAGGTAATAACGCACAATGGGAAAATGTTGTTGTTATCAGGGATGACAGATGGTCTCTGCAGCATTTATTAGATGCAAGTGTGTATTACATGACTGGTTATCTGATTGCATACATGTTCGCCCCCCACGATCTTCGCTGTAAGCAGTGAAAGTATTCAATACCACAGTGCAACTGAAAATACTTCATTACAAGGAAGAAGTACAATGAAACTGATATTTAGGTGCAACTTTCACATTCACGGGAGGCACGGAAATATCGGCTTCCTGTTCTGACATAACAGATATACTTACAGGGGTAACAGAAAACTGCAAAAACATCCATGTTATATCCAGAGCAGCGATGAGGTAAACGATGTAAATGGTTTTCATCTTCTTCTTCTGCTGGTCTGCTGCTGCTCCGGGGGCTCCTTCGCTCGTTTCACCTCTTTGACTCATGTCGACGCTCATAGAAATCACACGTAAAGCCTTCGGCAACGTTAATGTAAGACTCACTGTGTGACAGAAAGTAACAGTCGGTGGAAGTCGTGACTAAAACTGAAGTCCGATTTCTCGTCCGGTAAAATACCCTTTAACCTAGTGAACTTTTACATAAACAAGAAAACCTAACGCCGGTTGCACTTTGGAGCAGACAAGCGACGAGGAGGCGTTACCGATGTTAGATGTTAACGTTAGCTAGTTACGACAAAATATAATCCATAATGGGAAAACTGAAGTGTTTGGCTTAAGCATTGTTCACCGGGACGACTAGACCTATCCGTGAGACCAACCCCTGTCCAAAACACCGTTAAAACGAGCCGAGCGAACATGAACGTTCCTCAGAGAAAATCCCACTGAGAATGTTGAAGTTTTCCACACCGATGCGTTCAAGTCCCCTGCTGAGGTCGCACCTTAAAACCTGTCATGAGGTACTCGCTCATTTTTGGTTTTGGTTTGGGGTGAAACTTGGGGCTGCAACGAACAAATATTTTCAATCTCGATTGATCTGCAGAGTATTTTGTCCATTAAGGACCAAAGACATAATGGATTAATCGACAATATATAGTTTTTGAACATAATGGCAGAAAACAAAAATACACAAAACGTGAAGGAAGTAGAGGTAGTTCTAATTTGTCGGGGTTCATTACGCCGTCATTCGTGTTTCCGTGGTCAGTGCGCGACCGATCAAATGTTTACGGTAGTTGCAGTGAAACAGCTCTGGGGAGCTGCTGGAAATGACTTTTAAATACGATCTCACGTGTGTTGGACAGATGTTACCGGTATACTTTCACATTAATTATTTCCGGAATCGAATCAAAATGAAATTTCGTTTCGTATATAGTATAATATAGTCGGCCAGAGCTACTACACGTCCCACCAAGAAGTACTTCCGGATTTCAAAGTAAAAGATGACGTGGGGTTTCGTTTCTAATATTTAATTTTAATGAAGTACTTTTACTGTGTAGTTTTTTTAAGCAATCCGAAATCAAAGTCTCTTCCAAAGACCAAAAACAAGCCTTTTCGCCTAAATCTGATTCGGGATAATAATAAAAAACTATTTCTTCCATTCACAAGCATGATATTTTTGTACTTTAAACTTCTTATATGGCATGCAAAAATACTTTGAAGTACTTTCACTGTGTAGTCTTTCAAGCTGGCTTGAGCACAGTTATCATAACTTAAAATTTGAAAAAACTTTAATTTTAGGGTTCTTATTTTGAAGTCTGTGAGCGACCTCCTCCCGGAAGTATGTTCCATCATCTAGTCCGACATCCACTCTGTTGTGTGTGTGTGTGTGTAAGGGTTGGCAGAGCGTCAAATGAGGACCTCATTTCACCAGTTTGAGTAAACTTCCCCAGTATTTTGGCATGTTGATATCAGAAAACACGGAGTGACAATGCAGATCCTGACTCCTCATGTTTACTGGGCTCAGCGTCACGGAGAGATTTATCTCCGGGTGGAACTGAGCGATGCCAAGGTAGGACAGTCCACAACATCCAGCCGGCTGTTTTCAGCCCTAACTTACACCGACTTGTCTGTTTACGGCTCAGATAATGTTTTTAAATTACTCTTATTTTCATTTTCTAAATGTTGTGGACGCAACGTTTGGTAATGTGTTCTCCGCTGTGATGTACAGCAGATACTGTTAGCCTAACTGTTAGCTAAGTGATGATGTAGCTACAGCTTAAGGTGGCTAAACTAACCCCAAATGTTGCTTTGTGAAGGCCAAAAGAAAATAAATGAATGTGCATTTGTTCCTTGTTCAGAAACGTATATATTTGTTTTGGCGACATAAATACCACAATTTAAGGTGGTGCTGTTAACCGTGTATTGGGGCTCGGGCTCATATAACTATCGGTAACGTTTTTTAAATATCGTAAAGAAGTTTGTTGTTCAAATTAACAATACTAAACAACACTACCTCCCTCATTGATTTCTTAATTACTTGAAAATAACAGCTGTGAGTGATAACTTTAATTTGACTGCCTTCTTTTGTTGCTGCACTCTCATTAAAGTTACCAAGCCCAGCTCTGTACAGGATGCATTTAGGTGTTAATTATTTATGTCGTCCAATAAAAATATTTATTAAGAATGATTTGACTTTTGGGTGGGTTTTGTCTTTGCCTCAGCCCCGAGTCTGTCACTTACCTCTTTATTATTGTGCAAGTGTTTGATCAGTAACATGAAACACAGGTTCTTCTCCTCCTCTACATTTGCAGGTTCAGACTTCTCCATCCTCATCCTGCATCTGTTAGATGGATGTCTTATAAAAGATGCATGACTTTTACTGGAGTTGTGGATCTTATTTAGTCCCTTAGGAGCTAGATAACTGAAACAGGCTGACAGAAGAACACTTGTCATATTACACATATTGGGCCCTTTTATATCAGTGAGGATAGACTACATATAAGAATGTTCTCTCAGTATAATGCAGCAAAAACTAACACGTTGGTGTTTTTAATCTTTTTGTGGAATTTGTCAAGAATAAGAAAAATATAGAATATCACCTGACTTACCCTTTAATTTCCACCTCATAGTATGTGCATCGTGCGCGCCAGTGTCAGGTGGGTTGTGACGATATCTTTGTGTTTTTCAGAACCTTGACATCAGCCTGCTAGAAAACAACACACTTCAGTTCAGAGGTTCGTATTTAAGTAGTAGTTCGTACTTAAGTTTCAAAGATATTCCCAAGAACTTTCACATTGTTTTTGGGATCTGTTATGACAGCACAACATACATGTAAAGTCTAATATTATTATAATATAAAACTGTAATCTTAATATTGTTCCACAGCACAGGGCCATGGAGCTAAAGGAGATAATGAATATGAGTTCAGTTTGGAGTTCCTGCGACCTGTCAGATCTGAGGTATTGATCTTTTATTCATCTATTGATTGTTATATTGAAATGCACTGTTTTTTCCCAATTGTAATATGATTTACATTTTTGGAACAAAATCAGAACTAGAATGGCACTCAGTAGAGCCCAGACCTCCTCCAAAGCCAAACAATCCTACACAGGCCTTTCGGGTCTGTCAGAGTGTTAAGGAAAACAAATTGGTTGGTACAAATTGGTTTGGCACTTTTTTTGTGTAATCCTGCTGACAAACAAGCCAAAAAAAAGACACAGGTGAAAACATAGCCTGTACAGAGGGCCAATTATTGATTGAGTTTATTTTCCTAGAGTGTCTGATATTAACTATTTGGCGTACTTGTAGTCGTACACTATTATCTCTTACTGTGTTATCTTTCAAAGACAAATTGCAGCGGTGTTATTTGTATGTTTGGTGTAAATTTCAGTGTGGTCAGTCACCAACCTCAAACTCTACTTTAGGATAACTTGAATAAATGAATATCTAAAACAAAAATAATGGCATTTAACCAAAAATAAAAACCTACCAGATTCCTGTCTCGCTTTTATCATAATCTACCAATAAGTTTTTTGTACAGTAGCACACTTCATGTTTTTATCTTGCTGCTCAGATGAAAAATCCAGTTTTATCATAAGTGGAGTGACTGCATGATAATGCGTCGTGGCGCTGATTTAGTGGGAGTACCAGCTAGAAGTGGCTGCAGTCAAGTCAAGGTGAATACTGATTGAAAAACGCCTCCCAGCTGAAGTGCAGCTTGATTAGCTGGTATACTACGGCCTGGGACTTTCAGCCACTTTACTATCAGGGAATTTGTTTGGGAGACAATGCAGCAGGTTTTTATTGCACCCCTCAACTAAAAGGGATGTAGATGAAGTTTGCCATATTTAGGGCTTGGCAGAATGACTTAAGATAAGACCTGTGATGTCTGATGATGGTCATTTGAAATACATGTCACAAAGTTGTGTGTCTTTTCACCATCCGAGGTTACTGTCCGATATAATGTACTTACAGCATGAGTCACAGTCTCTTTGAGGGATACACAACAACAAACTGTTTTCACACCACACCTAGTCACATTATTTCTCTGCCTCATGTTTTTTTCCGTAAAGAAACCTTATACGATTTCCTAACACTGTGTGTGTGTGTGTGTGTGTGTGTGTGTGTGTGTGTGTGTGTGTGTGTGTGTGTGTGTGTGTGTCCATCATGGCGGACTCCAGATCAACCACAAGTCCACCCAGCGTCAGGTTGACATCAAGATCAAGAAGCAGGAGGAGCACTGGTGGGACCGGCTGACGCTGCAGGAGAAGAAGCCTCTGTTTCTGGCTCCTGACTTCGACCGCTGGCTGGACGAGTCCGATGCCGAGATGGAGCTTCAGGCTAAAGTAGGAACTTGAAAATCACATTTATGAATTTAGAATCTTGTTTTTGTTTTTTAAATGGTTCCCCTATAAAAGAGTAAAGTCTTCTTCCAACTCATTATGTTTAATTTGAAGCACCAAACAAAATGAATTCAGTGCCTTAGAACAAATGAGGGATATGACAGATCAAAATTCATTCAGTCACTCATCAGTTCAGAGTAATTAAAGCAATTGAAGCCGTCTGTTCTTTATGTAAAATGTTTGGTCATTGCAAAGTGAGATTTGATAGTGTGATTTCTTTCAGGAGGAGGAGAAGATAAACAGGATCAGTGTGGAATCGAGAGTTCGTAAAGACCGTGAGTCACACTGAGTTCTTCATCATACAGAAGATGTTTCTAGTTTTCTAATTAGATGAATTCACATCGTCTATCCTCCAGGAGGAATGTAGCAGTTGTGTTATTAGCATTAGTTGATTGTAGTTATTGTCTTCTGTTTCCTCAGCCTACCTCGGTTTGAAGAAAGGCTACTTGTTTATGTACAACCTTGTGCAGTTCCTGGGATTCTCCTGGGTCTTTGTCAACATGACTGTTCGACTCTTCATTCTTGGTCAAGGTTTGTAAAAACAAAAAAAGAAAAAAAAAGAAAATGCAGTCAGTTTATGAAGTGAAGCTAAGTTTGAAAAGTAAAAAAGTTTGTGCGATCCCTGATTCCACAAGGTAGCCCCCTGCTTGTCGAAGTTGCAGTCATTTGGTTACATGCAGATTTTTAGATTCTGTTGCACAAACTGGAGACATTTGATGAAGATTTTTGTTTGTGCTGGAGCTGTGAAAACAAACAAAAAAAGTAAGACTGCATAAAATTCTGTGGAGTTGAAAGGATAGTTTCTTTCAGGCTTGATAGCATCATACTCAACAAGTTCGTTGCTGAGATCTTTGAGCATATCAAACTCGAAGGATCAAGAAACGCACCAGTCTATGTGGATTGTAAACAAACCAACAGAATAGCCAGATTATCTAAACCACTTTTTATTAGGACGTAAAATGTAAAGTGAGTCCATCTCAAATGTCAGTAGTAAACCCTCATTGCACAAGAAAACTGTGTGCACAACTAAGGTGAAGTTTTTACAAGACGTTTACTGATTTTTACAATGAACACTTTACTGTACACATTCGTTTGGCCATCCTGCGGGTTTGTGACTGCTGGCGTTTCTTGCCCTATCTGACTTTTTGATGACGTCTCCATGTTTCCCGATCTCAACAATTAACATGACTACAGTGTAATAACTGAGAGAATAGATGCCCAACTGTGCAGATGAGATCCCTAATAATCTCCCCGTTTTGAATCTCATTTAGAACTATTTTTTTTTAAAGATCATAAGTGTGGTTTTGTGTGTTTTAGCCTTTCCTACAAAAACATAATGTGCATTTTAGGATTGACTTCCTACCTTCCAGTCAGTTAATTTCAGTGTGCCATAAAAATCAGCTTGCAGAGACATGAAACAGGTAATCCATCACAGTTTATATTTAGTCACCCTGTTGTCGGTTACATTGTTCTTGTGCTTTATTCAATACATCACATAGATCTAGGTAAAAGAGAAAACGAGAACACTCAATGTGAAACAGTTGAGTAGAAGCAGAATTGGCAGACTGTAGAGGGATGGACTAAATAAAGATAAAAACAGGGATTAAAATAAAAGCAATTGTACTTTTAAATAGCTTTTGAATTTTATGGACAGAAAAAAAATTAATTACTGGATGACAGTTTTTGCGTGAGTGTTAATGGAACACAAAAACAGAAAAGATGCAAACACAATTAGCACCACTGTGCAATAACATAAAACAAACAGGAGAGACAAGGGTCTGTGTTTTTTGTTTGTGAGGAGCTATTCACAGATCAGCTCATTTGAATAGAAACAGGAACACGACTGTACAGAGCCGGGATTTGTTTTGCAAATGATGAGGATTATGGATAGTGGCTCATGCAATGTGCTGTTTGTTTCTCTCTCTTGCCCTCATTAGACTCATTCTACGATACCTTCCACACCACAGCTGATATGATGTATTTCTGTCAGATGATGGCCATGCTCGAGGTCATTAATCCCTTGTTGGGTCTGGTGAAGACTGGATTTTTTCCTGCTATGATACAGGTAAGACAGGGGAGACGGTCGCTTCTCATTTTTATTACAACCTTCTTCATCTTCAACCATGAAGATGAAAACTGAAGCAACAGCATAACACAGAGGTCATCAAAAAATACAAAGTATGTTTATTGCAAAGTGTAAAAGTATGAAAAAAAAATATATCCACTATAATTAAGACAGCATCCAGTTGCTGCTGCTGTAACAGCCTCCACTCTTCAAGTTTCGGGGTTTCCACCAGATTTTGTAGCCTGGCTGCAGGGATTTGCTGTCATTAGGCGATAAGGCCTGGTTAGTGTCCCGGTTCATCCAGAGGGTGATGGATGGGGTTGAGGTTAAGGACTCAGGTACGTCCACACTAAACTGGGGGAACTATTTCTTTACAGAGCTGGTTATGCTCATGTATTTGAAACAGGAAAGGACCTTCATCAAAAATGTTGCCACAAAGTTGGAACAACACTGTCGTCTATTGTCTAGTCAATTTTTATTTGTATAGCGCCAATTCACAACATAAGTTATCTCAAGGCACTTTCCAAATAGAGCAGGTCTAGACCTTCTCTTTACAATATTATTTACGGAGACCCAACAATTCCCACCAAGAGCAAGCGCTAGGCAACAGTGGCAAGGAAAAACTTCCTTTTAAGAGGCAGAAACCTCGAGCAGGACTGGATTCAGGGTGGGCAGCCACCTGCCTCGACTGTCGTCTAAAACGCTACTGTGGTGTAGTATTAAGATTTGGCTTAATTGGGACCTACAGTAGTATATAGTCTAAATGATATGTGGACATGGAGAAATTTAGTTAGTGATAATGGGGTGTACATTCATAATCCAGCGTCAGAGTTTCATAGCAGGTCATGTGCATTTATAATATGCCCAAACTAATAGTGTTCAGTCTTCCAGTCACTGTGTGACAGAGAGAGATGGTGGTGGTGAGCAACAGCTTTGCTAGATCTGAAAATAGGGACTTTAAGCAGCGGCGTTTGAAGTGGCGGCTACGGCCCCTATATACATTCCAACACGTTGCTGTAGTAGTGGAAATCAAAGACCACTAAGCAATATTTAACTCTAACAATGGCTACTTCACTACTTCAGGAAACCGAGGCCGTTCTGCACATTGTTACAATACGTATGTCTCTTAAAATGGCTCAAGAGCAATTGATATTTGCTTTAATATCAAATGAAGACTTTGTATAAATCCGTCTGTTACTTCAGCACCACGGACAGCGTCATAGTTTTATCAATGGACAGAGGATGGCAGGTTAACAACAGTTTGTGCTGACAGTCAAATTATCATGTATCTTTAACAGATATACTCATAATCCATAAAACTACTAATTGTATAATTGATTATAAATGAAAGTGTCAAATATGACAAAAACATATAATTACGTGCTTAATCTCTAACATATCACAGGGTACGGCAAACTATTCTTTTTCCCACAGTAGAGTAGGAAGCTTCGACATAGTTTTTTCACAGAGAGGTTAATCTAAGAAAAATCCCTGTCTTCTTCCTTGTGATGCCGCAGGTTACGGGGAGGAACGTCATTCTGTTCGTCATCTTCGGCAGCCTGGAGGAGATGCAGAACAAACCTGTCGTCTTTTTCGTCTTCTACCTCTGGAGCACCATTGAGATCTTCAGGTCAGCTCAGATCACCTTTCTCTTCTCTCTGGTGAACGTATTTTGTTGCCTGCTGTGACATCAGACCTTCCGTCTCGTACACCAGGTACCCTTTCTACATGCTGGCCTGCATCGGCACAGACTGGAAGCTGTTAACGTGGCTCAGATACAGCCTGTGGATCCCTCTGTACCCGCTGGGGGTTATAGCTGAGGGTTAGTGACTAGGTTATGTCTACTGATGAAATGGAGGCGTAATTGAATGTTGGCGGCAGTCATTGTTAGTTGTTGCTGACAGTACAGTGTGTCGTTCTTTACATATTCACAGCGGTGGCTGTGATCCAGTCCCTGCCCATCTTTGATGAGACCCGTCTGTTCAGCTTCCCCCTCCCTGCAGTGCTGGGACACTCTTTGAGCTTCTCCTACAGTCTGCAGCTCTACCTGGTCCTCATGTTTCTAGGTAAGACATCCACTGACATACCACCATCCAATCTGATTCACTGTCCATGTCCCATTAAAGATATCCAACTAAAACTAACTGAAATGCACAATGCTACTTGGTAGTGCAACAGGTCAAGTGGGAAAATGACTAGACACATTTTGTGCAGTGATGGATGCTGTCGTTCCAGTCAGAGACTTTGCATAAAAAATGAATCAGTTTATTTGTCCATTTAACCGACTTTCACATGATCATTAATTTTCCATTCACTGAGAAAATTTGTCATAGTTTTTCTTTTTCAGATGTTACATATTAAATCAGTTAGAAAAAGGCAGTGATTGGATATTCTGGGTTATAGTTTTCATTGAAGAAACCATTTGTTTTTTCACTCTTTCTTCTTGAAAATAACGGAAATAATTAATTGATTATCACAATAGCTGCTGATCATTTTTTGTGTTGATTAACTAATCAATTAATCAACTAATCATTTCAGCTATACTAATCGGTTTTTATTTGGTCAAATCATATGTTTTGTGGTAACAGTGATATAATTGGATTTGAATTGTCCTGGGTAAATATCTCTCTGGAAATGCAGCACTCTTGGAGAAATGTATGCAGCGCTGAAGAAACAGGACTTTTTGGTTTAGTCTGCAGAGACGAAAAAACATCCTGCAGCCACCCAGTGAGACACACATTACAACAAACCTATCAACTGAATAATAACAAAGGTTCCCTCTCCTCTCCAGGTCTCTTCATCAATTTCCGACACCTGTACAAGCAGAGGAGGAGACGATACCGCTCAAGGAAAAG
Organism: Seriola dumerili; assembly: GCF_002260705.1. Classification (NCBI taxonomy): domain Eukaryota; kingdom Metazoa; phylum Chordata; class Actinopteri; order Carangiformes; family Carangidae; genus Seriola; species Seriola dumerili. The sequence goes on from NW_019174266.1 coordinate 3,055,347, forward strand.
GAAAGTCCACTAACTGATCAGCACATTTAGTTTGCACACACTCTGAACTGCCGTCCACGTAAAGTTAAAGCAGCTGTTCTCTTCTTACTGCCTTTTCTCATCTTCCCTCACACACATAATCACAGTGACCTGATGGGGGGGTACTGGTCACCTTTTCTCTCCACTGGGTGAATGGTTAACCTTGTCCAGACCAAATTCTGTAAATCCTACTGTACCAGCTCTTTGCCTCCCTGTCGAATGGACAGTTAATCCAGTTTGTTTGAGTTGTTATCATATCATGTCATATGACATTATCATTATATAATGTCCATATTCACAACGGTGAAAATTAATAATGAAACCAGTGGTGACCAGTGGCAAAATTGTATTATTTATTTATGCAAATGTAAGACCAGTTCATTATTGGAAATCTAAAAGTTACTGCTCACACCTGGGGTAGAAAAACCATTTAGGAGCTGTTCCTGTTCCCAAATTGCTGCAACAGGTTTGTCGTATTTATCTTTCACAGTATTTAGAAAATCATGTCCTTCTTGGTTCAAAAATAATATTGTTAACCTCAAAACAGCTATTTAAAACATGTTTTGTACCTGTTTACAAGTCACAAATCTGTTACTGTCAACATGTTATTGCATGTGAATACACTTGAAAGCCAACACAGTTTTAATACTCTCTCTGTTGTGGTGTGTTCAAGGATGCTTCAGTATCTGAGGATTTACAATTTCCTGCAGCATTTTAATACAAGAGACAAGCAAATTCATATGAATGTCTCCCTGCTGTCCATGTTTGGTTGTTTTCCTCTGAGTATTAATGTCTGAAAACACAGCTTGTAGACAAAATCAGAAGACTGTGAATTCCCGAGCATTGGAACGTACTTCGACACACCATGAGCGTGTGTGAGTGTTCCTTGCTTTAGGTCTCTGCAAGTTGATTTTGAACTTGTAGGTTCTTGGAAAAGCAGACAGCAGTGATGTAAAGCTCATATCCTGAAACACTTTTTTTGTGGTTCTTGTATCAATAGGAAAATTATTTCATATTTTGAATGAAAACACAGTGAGATTTTTAAGTTTCAATGTTTGTTGTTTTCAGAAGTGCATTCCTAACACTGAGCCTTGGATGAAGGGATCAATCGTTTACTGCTTTGAATATTATAATGAAGCCATGCAAAGTAATGTAGAGTAAATATTGAACTTTTTGGACAGAATCACAATGTTTCATAAAGGCCAAGCCATTAGTTTTATTGGTGATTTGCAACAGACTATACGTCAACCTCATAACCTAAAAATGTTTGTTTTTTTTTTTCCCGCGGCTGCAAGAGCACGGTGGCTGGAAATGATGTAAACTGTGAATGAAAACCCATTGAAGTACAAACCCTGAAGCCCTGTGATGTGAAACCGGTCTGTGATGCTTCACAACAGAAAGCTAGGAGTACATCTGTATAATCACTGTAGCGAGCTGAGCCGATTAACTACTGGAAATCAACAAAAGCAAGATATTCAGCGGGTGTTCAGTCACTCTCTAACGTTGGTCGAGGTGTAGACGCGTCACAATTCACACCTCTGTATTTGTTCACTTTTAGCTCTTAAAATAGTTTGACAATTTGAGAAGAGAGAAAGGACTGACCTCTAGTTCATTTTTAGTGAAATATTTACCGTAGCTTGTAGCTATTATACCCAATCCGTTTTTCTTTTTGCAAAGTGCGCAAAGTTCTGCAAGATCGAGGCTGATTTCAGTTCCATGGTCCAGTTCTCTCTGGACAGAGGAGTCTCTCGCTGCTTCAACCTAATGTATTGAATTTTAAAATTTAGTTTGGTGCCACCTGGTGGTAGTATCACAAAAATACAGCAATGCATGCCACCATGGTTGTGACCCAGGAATAGAAAGCAACACTCAGATTCAATTTCCGTAGAACTTGTTTGATACTACACACAATAACAATTTAAAATGCTATAATCACATTAAAATTGTGCACCAAGGGGTTTGAAAGAAGCTGTTTGTATTTTGTTTTTAAGATAGGTGCCACTTTCTGATAAGGCACCATTTCTAAGTTTGTAATGGCTTTATTAATGGTCACTAAAATCATTTACTAAGTCGTTATAGATCAGTTATAAGCCATTAATAACAACCTTTGGTCTGACCAGTTGTGGATAATCGTCCTCCAGCACGACACTAGCACTCACATTCAATAGGGAGACTGCTCCAAGCCACCAAGTCTGCAGTTCTAATGTTTGGAAGTCATTAATAAAGGATAAGACATTTCTCAATTTGTAATAAGCCATCTGCAAAGGTCAGTCAGTGACGGATAAATGTTATTGATTAATTAAAGGCTGTACAGTGCTCCAGTCTCCCTTGTGAATTAAGAGCTAAAAAGACAAACAGTGGAAGAGGATTTTCCACAACCTGTTAACCCAGATGTTTGTCTTATTCATTAATGGCTTATAACTGACCTGTAAAGCATAGGTAAATGATTTACTAACCACTTATAAAGCCATTGATTAAATGAAGTGAAGTCATCACTTTACACTTGCACTCAATGTCTGACAGATTGATGATCAGTGCTGTATTGATGGAAAGATGATCAGGATTGATAAATATCCTGATGAGCCGTCCACCCCATGTTCTCATTATTTTAACCACAGTCTGAGCATGAACTCAAAATCTGAGTGGCTTGATTTCTTTCTTCTTTTTTTCTTTCGTTGCTTCCAATGTGTTCACCATTGAGCCTTCACTTTTATTTGTTTATATTTATTTGTGTGTACTGAAGTTGTTGCTTTTAATTTGTTTCCTGTTGATCTTTGTAAGGGTTGTCTCTTGGGGAGCGATGTGCAGCGGACACACAGGTTGATGCAGACACTCTTACATGCCCATTTATTGCATTTTCAAAAGTCTGTAGGCGAATTCAGACCAATGCTGTGTTCAGTTATAACTCACTTATGGTTTCCTGACCAAAAAAAACATTAAATATTGGAATTCCTACGTTGGAGGTGTTTTTTTTATTTCGTTGTTGTTGTTGGATTCCTGTTCCCATTGTGACATCAAAAATGTTTATTTTTCCTGTTTTTGGCATTCATTGGTACAGAGGAGGATTACAATCTCTATGTATTTATTGGCTACTATTATTGCTATTCTTATTAATTTTTTTGATATTATTAGTAAGAGCTGGAGTATTTTAAGCATCCGCACACAGAGAACCTAAGATTCCTTATGTTTCATTTTCTAAACCCCATATGGTTGTTTTTCTTTTACCCCAAGATGCAGAGTAGTTTATAAGAAAACAAAATCCTGCCCATATGAACACTGGCAATCAAACTCTCCATTAAGAGAATCCCTTCCTATAGTGTGCCTCTAATGTAAGTGATGGGACACAAAATCCGGAGTCCTCCTTCAGTGTGAAACTATTAGTCCTAGAAGTTCAGTGTTTTTAATTTGATGGAAACACAAGGAGTCAAAAATATGTTGGTTTTCATAGTCTGATTGTTTCCTCATGTGCTTTCAACAGTTAAAATTTATTAAAGGTTTTATTATTTTCATTTTTTTGTATTTATTTATTTATTGATTCAGCTTAACTGGAGTTGCAGTCCAAACGCTGTTGACTAACCCTGAGCAAAGTCACAAAACTGTCACATTAAATTTCAAAATTGACATGAAAATTAGTTTTCACGCTGCATTTTAAAATCAAATCATAAAATCAATTCTCCACGCTCCTACAAATGAGCTTTTCCCCTGACCACACCCAAAATAACGACCAAACTCCTCCTGTCAGCCCATGAACATGTGGTCATTATTCTGCATGCAACAGGCGCCACGCTCACAGGCGCCTCCGAGGTTTCACCTCAAACCGGCAGCTGCGACCAGCACAGCGCTTTGAATGTTGGTGTATTGATACAGAGTTATGTGTGAAAGGGAAGGTGAGAGGTGTTTGGCTCCTAATCCTCTTAGCAGCATTATGCTGAGCCTCGTTCAAGCCCTGACATGCGGTGCGCCCTTGTAGCTCCCCAAAAACCGGAGTCAGCATCTCTGCGTCCGTTACGCACAGCTGGAGGGACGGTCCGCAGCGGCGAGGGGCCGAGCAGCCGGCGGTACAGGTAAGACCCGCACCACCACTCACTGCACACAGCTTCTTTCTGTTTTTATTGTCCCTTTGTTATAGTTTTTAGCTGCTGGAAGAATATAGATTAACAGTTTGCGTCGACCTTGCGTGATAATCCGCGCTGGTCTCAATCAGTCCACAATTAAACCTCAACGCGCCATTTTCACGCGCAGATGTATGATATCTGATATATATGATATCTTAATGCGCTGCCGGTAGGGTTAATTAATGTTTCATTAATAATCGTTTTGTGCACGCGCATTTCATCACGTTCTTTCCTAGCGCGCGCTCACGCTGTAACACCACATATAATTAGAGGCGAATTAAATGCTTCATTTTGACGGTTTTCTCAGCGTTTGAACATATTTAATGTGTCTTCAATGGACTCGTGTTTTGTGAGAAGCCAAAGCCTGTGTGATTATGTAGCCATAGTAACAGGTGTCTGTCTGCATCCCCATAACCCCCCCCCCCCAAACACACACACTTCTCAGTAGATGTGCCTCTGCCACTATGCAAGCAGAGAGCACATAAAAACAATACACACTTGTTGATGATGATGTGATTTTCAGCTGTGTGTGTTTTCTGTTTTCAGTCCTTCCACAGGTTGAAGCTGCCAGCTGTAAAAGATGAAACACACTGTGTGCACATGTGTGTGTCTCCTCTCTGACAGTGGTGTCTTCTCGCCACACAACGCTGCTGGAACTATCAAGGAATAGCAATGCATCTGACATAGCTTCCTGTTTGGAGTCGAGACCACGAGGGCAATGAACGTGCACTCGCCTCTGAGGAGGAGACTCAGGCGCAGTCGCGTCCTCTTCTTCATCTCAGGTGTGCTGCTGTGTTTTGTCTACACTCTGACTCTGAAAGCCAGGCTGTCAGAGCCGCAAGCCGCCGCGCAGACGGATGACGCTCTCAGAGCAGAGGCGGGTGATGATGATGATGTTGTGGAGGTCAACATTCGGGAGGTGATGGCATCCAATGAGACGGAGGAGGAGGTTGTCCCACCTGAGAGCAGCAAACCTCCTCTGGTGATAACAGTCAACAGGACAGATATCGAACAGTGTATCTACGTAGATCCTCAGCCCCCCAAACCTCTTCCAACTCCATCTCCACCGCCATCAACCACCGCAGCTTCCCCACGTCCCCCGCCCCAGCCCCCTAGCAGGAAGGGTGAGTACCCAGAGGACCTCTTCTCGGTGGAGCAGCGACAACAAGGCTGGGTGTCCCTGCACATCATGGGCATGACCTACATGTTTGTCGCCTTGGCCATCGTCTGCGATGAGTTCTTCGTTCCTGCGCTGGAGGTCATCACCGTCAAGATGGAGATTTCTGACGACGTGGCCGGAGCCACCTTCATGGCAGCTGGAGGCTCTGCCCCTGAGCTCTTCACCTCCCTGATCGGTGTCTTCATCTCCCACAGCAATGTGGGCATCGGCACCATCGTGGGCTCAGCTGTTTTCAACATCCTGTTTGTGATCGGCATGTGTGCCATTTTCTCCCGGGAGATGCTGCACCTGACCTGGTGGCCTCTGTTCCGTGACGTGACCTTCTACATCCTGGACCTTGTCATGCTCATCATCTTCTTCCTGGACAGCGTGATCCTGTGGTGGGAGAGCATCTTGCTGGTGATGGGCTACATCAGCTACGTGAGCTTCATGAAGTTCAACAGCCAGATCGAGCAGGCGGTCAAGACCCAGCTCAACAAGCACATGAGTATCGTCAAGGTGTGGACCGCAGAGGAGCCGGAGAAGGTCAGTTGGTTTCACATTCAGACACGTGGGGAAAAAGTATCTTGTAGATTGAGGAGTGTTTTCACTGAGGTTGTAGAAGACAAACATCTGCCAGTATTTCTATCAGTCATACAGATGTAAACTGCTGCCTCAGGGTCATATTATTAGTTCTAGTTCAAGTGTTTAGTTTCAAGTGTGAATATTTTCTGGTTTTCTTAGTCACTCTGAATATATACCTGAATATCTTTGTCTTTTGTATTGTGAATTGGACAAATCATTTTATCGACCAAAAATCTAATTATTGGTAGATTCATTGATGGTGAAAGTATCATTTGTTGCTATTCTGGTTTAAATCAATATCATAAAGGCATATCTTTCTGTTATTGATATACTTTCCTGTTATTGATATACATCACAGCGTCGCAAGTCATTGCAAAATCAAATGAATTGTTCAATTGATGCTCAGTGCAAGTGACTAATTTTCCATTGTTCTGCAATACACCAACTCTAATTCGGCCCTAGCTTTAAGTGCGAGTCTGATGGTATTGTATGTTTTTTACATACATCTTATTCCTCTGTCACAGAGCTACACACACAGTGAGACACAGTGTTGCACTTTCATCACCACGAATACACACAGTTTATTTTGACTGAGACTCACACACACCGTCCTGCTGCATCAAACACTAGAACACCAAATGTGGATTAATCCACCACTTAAAATAGTCCATGACAAATGTACTATTTGCTCCTATTTGAGTAACATTTCCTATAAAACTACACTGCCTCAGCCTTTCTAATGAAGTATAGTATCTGTGAGCTTCACATCTTCAGTAAGAACCAGTCAGAGTCACACAGAGGGAGTAGGGAAGTCAACAAGTCTTTGGAGATGCACCACATCAGTGGTTTTGGTCTTTCCACGGGATTTATCATGGACAATAGAAAAAGAGAAAGAATAGCACGAGCCTTCTTCTCTAAACTGACCTGAAGTATGAATTAACTCCAGCAGGTGTTGATTTTTAAACCCCCCACAGTAATCAGACATGAGAAACCATGGATACCGACAAAACAGACGACTCTGCAGAGCCGTTGTTACCGGACCAACTTCCATCTCCACACAGTATATTCTCTCTCCTTTCATCTCCTCACAGTTGGGACTGTTGCCTGCTCAGACGCAGTGAAAGAGGGACAGTGATTTGTGGGTCTGAGCAGGTGACAGCCTGTATTTGTGTAAAAATCCTTTGATGATGCTGAACAGAAAGGACTCCAGGTGTCACAGATAGTGTGTCACACCGATGAAGTGATGGAAATGTCACTCTGTTTCTGTGTCACAGCCCTGAAATATCAGCATGGAGACGTCATTTCATTTATATTCAGAAAAAAAAACCTGTAAACAAAGGAATAATGCATTTTTTAAAAGGCGTATTTTTTTTTTAGCGCCATCTGCAGACAAAGCGGCTTTCGTCAGCCGACAGAGAGCAGTTAATGTCCGAGCCTGTGTTTAACATGCACAACTGTGTTTCAGTATTTCAAGTGTCAGCAGCAGATCCTCCAGTTAGCCTGAAGCATGTGTGCAGTCTCTTCAGTCAGCACACTGAGTGAAATGAGACTTGCTGCCACATGAATGGGTCAGAATTACTGGAATTCAAATTAGGCTTTTTTTTTCAGGAATTCATATATTTCAGATAAATATATGTATTTTTTACATTTATAACAATTTTCCACAATCAAACACGTCTTTTTCTCGCCGCTTCTTTTTCCTTGCCTTTTTCTAGAGTATGTTTAGTCTTATCTCTTACCTGTGGACACCTGTTGGAGATACAGGTTATAAGATTCATGCTGCAGAGACAATGGGCTCAAGCAGGAAGTGGCACATACCAGAGATTTGAGAGAGCAAGAGTTTTCTTGTCCTTTAATTTTCTCTTCTGCCCTCATAGCTCATTATTTTGATTATTGATTAATCAATTTTTCTTGATTAATCATTTAATCTATAAAATACAATAGAAACTCTGCAGTCTAAAACCCAAAGCTGTTCAGTTTACAATGATGTTAAACAGAGAAAAGCTTGAAATATTCACAAACCTGGAACCAGGAAATGTTTGATAGTTTTTGGTCCAGAAATGACTTTAATGATTAATCAATTATCAAAATAGTTGCCAATTATTTTTCTGTTGATCAAATGATTGATTAATCAACTAATCATTGTTGCCTTTGTCTGCCTTTCTCCACAGGGGAACAAACACTTGCTTGACTTTGCCTTTATTTGAATGAATAACAAAATCAACTAAACCATAAACAAATATTATAAATACAGATTTTTATTGATTATTTTGGCACGTAAGTAGCTGTGAGGGAAATTCAGCTCCCTCAGGGTCAATGTGAAGAATGGACATACAGTATAGCCTCTGTAATAACACCTGAGATATTCACCTGTCCATCTCCACCATGGTCACATCAGCTCCACCGCCTCCCGTTTTAGTCGTGTTTTATTTTTAGCACGTCAAACCTTTGCTTCTTTGTTAGCACAGTGACAGTGACTCGCTCATTTTGTTTCCCTTAAATCAACATGAAATTCTTCTTTTTACACTTTTCATTTGCCCAAAGAAAAAAAAAGATTTTTGAAGATGGAAATCTGATAAAAAATGTTTGTGTGTGACGGCGAATCTTTTCACAGTGGATCAAACGAAACTCAAGACACACACAAACGTTCGTAAGCTTGTAAATTATAACTTGTGTGTCAGCTGAATTACTGAAGTGCTGCTAACTGATCAGGTTGTCACTGACTTCACAGGACAGTGAAGCTCCACCACCTCCTGCTGCTGCTGCTCCCCCTGCTGCTCCTCCCCCTGCGCCAAAAGCTGAAGAGAAATCCAAACCAGAACCTGAACCGCCCCCGAGCAGCCCTCATCGCAGCAAACCACCGTCAGACTCACAGGACGACAAAGCAAGACTCAGGGTATGAAAAATGGTTTTATCGTTGTTACCTGAGGTTAGACTGCTGTTTGATCTTCTGATGTACAGCAGATATCAGCAGGTTTCAGCTTCAGGCAAACTTTTAAACACCTGCAATGACAAACCGTTCTCTGTGCTCATTTTGATTATTCATCTAATTGCGTAATTATGTTGTTTGTAAATGAATTTCTTGTGTGAAGGTAGAAATGAATCCCAGAGATACTCGTTCAGTGGAGAGTTTTATCAGCTTGTCTGCAAGTAATGAAAAAAGTTATTTTAAGTCTGAGGCTGTAAAATGTCTTGTATAGAGTAGTACAGGTGTTAAATTCACTTTTAGAAGATGGAGTGTGCTGTGATAGAGAGCTGAAGTGAAACCGAAACTTTGAGCGGCGTCTCTCAACAGTATCATCATTCTTTATTCAGTATTTATGTTTGTTTGGTTTTTTTGCAGCCTTTAACAAACACCATTTCCCATAAGCCCTAGATATTTGCAGGTTAATGCTATGTTTACATCATGCGGTTTAAACTCTGTCAGAGTTTACAGACATGGCTGCAAATGCACCATCGCTGGCAGTTACCCCAAGATAAAACCCAGTGTTTACACTCATATAACTGAAACAGCATCATTTTAAAGCAGCAACACGACAAAGAAGCTAATTTACAAGGTTAGCACTTGGGCTAACCACATTGGAATATGGCGTGAAAACTCCCAATTCAGAATAAGGGTTGTTTTTCCTGTTTTATTTCATTCTGTTGACAGAAGGTGAGCGAGTCGGTCGTTGGTAGTTCACACAAATCAGCAGCATAGAGAAGTGTGTGAGCGTGATGTAGAAGTTATCAGACTAGAATTAAAAATTGCTTTTGACACGAGAGTTGGTGAGTTTTAAGGATATGGGTTTGATCTGCTAGTTTTGTAGTTTTTTGGGGTGTTTTTTTGTAGGAGCTGTAGTTTTTCTGTGCTCACCTGTCTGAACTAAATCCAGCCTCTCTGCTCGTTCATTCTCACTGCAAAATATAATCAGTCACCTCAGCCTCCCAGGTCTCACTCCTCCAACTGTTCAAACACTGAGGCGATGAGCTGCAGCCACAACAAGGATCATCAGAAACACACCTCACTGACTGCAGAAGTGAACGTAGTCACAGCTAAAGGATCCACCGTCAGCATCTAGCATTTAGTCAGACCCAGCATGCACCTGTTGGTCGCGCCGCATGGCAGGTGTGTTTGATTTGAGACACTCGCCCATGGTCGCCGGGCGGTGCCTTAAATCAGCAGCTTCTTTTCTGCTGCTGCGGCTGATTTGACTCTTTTCATTTGTTGCGTTCTCACACAGTGATTCATAACTTCATCATGCAGCTTTTATTTTTACTTTGACTTTAAATGTAGTAAAATCAAATATTAGAGTAAAAAAAATACTGAAAGATGAAGGATAATAACTGATTTTTAAAAAAGACACACAAAAGAAACTGACTTTGTTACAGTAACAAGAGTAAATATAACTTGTTACTTAAACCCCTGCAACTCTCAAAGCTGTCTGTTTCCTTTCCATTTATTTATACTTTATTTCTAAGTTGGTCTGGTCCGGTTATTAATCCCAACAAAATGCAAAATGAAATGTGTTTCAATACTGTTTCAGACATGAGCGTTGAGTTTTTAGCGTTTAATTGTCAAATTGAAACGAAAAGTACTATCGGTCCTGAAATGTTACCTTGAAGTTTCATTTCTGAATATGTGTCCTCTGACTTGCAGGTACGCCCTGTCCTGCAGCGAGGCGGCAGCTCGGCCTCTCTCCACAACACGTCGCTACGGAGCACCATCTTCCAGCTGATGATCCACACACTGGACCCTCTGGGAGAAGGTAACAACGCAGAGCCGACAACGGCTTCTGCAGTGACGAGATAAAGTCTGCAGCCTGGTGGTGGAGGTGGATGTTGAAATGTATAAAGTCCCTGTGAAATTTAAAAGGTCACAGATAGAAGGTAACAGTTGTGGTGAATTTCATTTTCTTAAATGTTGTTTTTGCACCTCAAGGCAACATTATAAAACAACAAAATACTGTATGTCTGAATGTCTTGCATCAAATATACCATTTAATATACAATGAAATTCCCCTAAAAGTAAAAAGTAAAAAACCTAACAGCTTTGTATTTGTACAAATTAATTTACCTTTTAACCTTTGGAGAACATGTTGAGACTTTGGATATTATTTAATCACAACAATTGGTAAATGACTTTAACGTTATAACATCAGACTGTTCTGTCTCTGCCGTCTACCTTGACTAGATACTGGGCTGTTGATGAGGGCTTCCACCGTCCTGGAAAACCTGGAAACTTTTAGACCAGTTTGACCAGTCCTGGAAAACACATGGAAAATGAAGGATATTTTCCTGAAAAACATAATGGGACACTCAATCCCTGTTAATCTAGTCCAGATTTGACAAGTTTAACTTTAGTGGTTTTTGCCAAATCTGAAAATGGTTTTCAAACAGTGTGAAAGCGTTAATTAACTTTTAAAAAATGGAGAAACTGTTGTGTTGATGGTTATATTGTTGCTGGTGTTGCAGCTCCATCAAGTCTGTCCAGCAGCCTCCAGTCATGAGTAACAGTTAACAAATGCATTACATATCTGCTTTTCAACTACATTACACTGTATTATGAACATTTAGATGTTTATATACCATTAGCTGACATTAAAGCTCTTGAAACGTTACTGAAAGATTAATGAGTTATCTTTCTGTCAGCTAATGTTCCAGCTCTGGGATGCAGTGAAGCCGGCAGTGACTAAGCTCTGTGCTGCTTCGCCCCCCCCCCGTCCCTTCCTGTAAGTCAGGGCTAGCGTGATGAACCGCAGCGACCTTCAGCACGTCCTCGAACTCACCAGGTTGCTGTTCCTCGCTCTCGCAGCGCTCGACCACAGCTGATCCTTAATCAGCTTTTCAATGTAGGCTAATAAAAGCTGGATAAGAGCCAGCGTGCTAGCAGACCAAGCTCTTTATCTCCATGGAACTAGTGTAGCGGTGGGCCCTGGAGCCGAGACCCAGACCGGCCTCATGCAGCTGGATTGAATGTTAAGTGTCAGCATCTTGAATGAAGCCTCCAGATAATTACACCTCTGTTGTTTTCCAGTTACATAAATTCAGTTGTGCAGCCACAGAGTACGAAGGAATCAGTAGATATCTGACAGAAGGGGAGAAGGAAGTCTGTGGTGCACCCAGGATTTGTGGATCTAGGTTTGCAGATCAGTTTTAATTTCAGTTTTAGTACCACTTTCTAGTAGAGTACCCTTTGTAGGGGGCTCATAAGTTGTAATTTATGGATTTATTAATGGTTAATAAGTAATTTAATAATCTTTTATTAAATCTTCAAAAGAACGACTTTGGGTAACCAGGTCTTCTCTGTCCCTGTAGCCTTTTAGTTCATCATGGTGAAGCTTCTATTGAGCTGCACGGCATCTGCACCAGAATTCATTTCACTAACAACCAGGGCGACATGCAAAATAATCATACTGCAATTATTTTGGCAGATATCGTTTTTGCATTTCATTTTCCAAACCAACATCTTTCCTTTATGTCTGGAGAAAATGATTTGTAGGCCGGGACATCTCTGTAGCACCACAACGAGTATGGTGCTAACAATGCACAACAGTGTTGTGACACATCTTACTTTTTGCAGCTCCTGCGATTTGGATATTGCACTTGCTCGTATTGCGATTTTGATTATATTTTGAATAATTGTGCAGCCCTACTAACAACCTATTAACATCCAGGTGCATTCTCCAGGTTTGTTGAAAGGTGTTAAGGGATAATGTGGAAGTTATGGAACCAGATGGGTTGAAGGAAAACAACATAAATTCATCACAAAATACTGACAAACCACAGGCGGCATTCAACAGCACAGACTGAGGTCTGTCAGTTTGAGTCGAACTGAAACTTGTTACACCGACTGAGATCGTGTTGCAGCACGAGCAACACTGAAATGTAGATGATGCAATAATATAAAAATTGAATAAAACCCAGAATTAAAATCGTTGCTGTTGGTTTCCATCCTAGAGGCAGCCCTTAGAGGCGCTCTTAAAACCCCCGGCCCAAGGAAAGCCAGACGAGGTAAGAGCGGGCAACAAGATGTCGCCTCCCTGTTGTTCCCTGTCGTGTGTTGTTGTGATTGTACAGTCTAAACCGCGCTGCGTTCACGTGCAACCCTGACAGTCGTTTAAACCAAAAGACAACAGAGAACAGCCTTTCCCACTTGATTAGTGTTCAGGTATTCACTCTGATGTGTCTCTCAATCAGAGACGTCCTTTAACGGTGATGTCAGAGGGGAGGGGTCAGTGCAGAGGAAAGGTAAGACATGTTTGTGTCATATCTGTTTCCCAGTCTGTTGTCATGGTGATGCTCAGTCCAGTTTGCTTCTGTCTCAGAAATGCTTCTGAACTGATTTTGGATGGTTGCATGTTTATTTGAGATGGTGGTTTCATGTTTGCGTGTTTGTATCCAGTTGTTTCTGTGTGGTTGTGAAGATCACTGACCTTTTTCACACACTGGCTGTTTGGAAAACTCTGGTAAAAATCACTGGATTCATTCTCAGTTTGTGCAACTCGTCGGTAAAAATGTGGTTGTTTTCCAAACGAGTCTCCAAGAAGGATTCAAGTGCATCCTTCCTTATGATTGTTTTACTTGTTGTATTTATTAGTACAATCTAAAATACAGGGCAAATAGAGAGAAGAACTGAACACTGCTTTGTTTCCCTTCCATATTCATCAATAAAAACTGAAATGTTAGCTTTGTCATGTTGAAACAGATGTATTTGAAGATAATAGTCCACAATTATTTACAGAAATGTGTGTGTGTATATATATATATATATGTATATATTTAGTCTTCACACAAATTGTCATTCCCCTCAGAGGAAAAAATAGAAACACTGAATACAAGAATCTGGAGCGATGCAGGGTTGTATTTTAGCATAGATTTGGGTGTGGTTTTTCTTTGGGGGGCGAGTTACTGAGTTACTCTGTGCCAGTGTCTTACCAAATGGCCAGTGTGTGGATATAAGGTCAAAGGCATGCTGACTCAGTGGCGCTCAGTGGAAGACGTTCAGTATATCTCAGGTCTCACATGTAATGTATGAGCCGTCCTTCTCTTAATTTCAGCAAAGAACAAAGTTAAGCCTCTGAACATCCCGGTCACGGGCAAATTACAGAGCAAGTCACAGCAGCGACACGCTGAAGGTGAGTTTAACACCTTAACTTACAAGGTACAATCTGACATTTTAATAAAAGCTTCACAATCAGCTTCACAAGTGCGTTAGCCTAGCTTAGCACAGAGACTGGAAGCAGGTGGAAACTATGACTGATTGGTGGCATTTTTGGATCATATAGTAAGATATTTTATTCAAAAATTTCTGCACTGGAGATGCAGCATCCATAAGAGGCTGGTTGTCTTCCTGTGGATGGTCGGAGATGATTTGGGGTTGAAGGAGGTTGCTCTCCACAATCAGCAGAGCCTCTCAGTCTGTGTGTTCGTGCGTCACAGTGTGGAGTAATGAGGTGCTTCAGAGTCTGAGGTGCAGAGCAAAGTGAGGCTGCGGGGCGTCTGGAGAGGCCTCAACGAGCCCGGACCAATCAGCCCGAGGATTAACATGCAGATGGGACACTGTGTGTGTGTGTGTGTGTGTGTGTGTGTGTGTGTGTGTGTGTGTGTGTGTGTGTGTGTTTGTTGTGTGTGTGTGTGTGTGTGTGTGTGTGTGTGTGTGTGTGTGTGTGTGAATCGCTTTTCCTCCATGTCTGAAGCATGTTTATCTCCAAACACTTCAATCTCTCCCACTGGCTCTTCATAGCAGCCCACACAGCATAATAAGTCCGTCAGCTTTTCATTACAATTTCGATTTGTTTAGTGTCAAAGTGTAAAATAAACAACAGTTCTGTTAAAAAAAACAATGAGGTTAGTGCTAAAACTGTGTGTGAGCAGAATTTAGAGCAGTTTAAAGGAACCTGTTTGATAGTAACGATTTATAAGGATTTACTGGTGAATTAATGACTGCATTATTAAAGAAGAAAGAGAATAAAAATAAACTTAAAGTTGTGAGTGTTAACTTGGCTATATACATATATGAATGTAATAGAGAACAAACATCAGAGACAGAATGAGGAGGTTAAACAGCAGCCAGCACTCTAATAAAAGATTGTTAAAGTAAACGAGAGACCCCGAAAGCATCAAAAAACAATGAATAAATGATATTTTAAAAATAAACATCAATAAGTCAATGAAAGCTTCAAATCAGTAAATGGTCGACTGGAGCTGATGTAGTTCCCTGTTTTAGTTTTAGTCAGAAACCGTTTGAACTTTGATCAGTGAGTAGATGAACAAGTTTATTCGAGCGTTGTTCAAACTCAAACAGGCTCTCATCGCTCTGTGTCTTCCCGCTCTTTCTCCAGATGGTGATCAGAAGCCAAAGTCCGAGCAGGCCGCTGCTGCTGATCCACCAGGGGGCGCTGCAGCCGAGCCGTCCACCTCACAGCCTCCAAAGACAGAGGAGACCACTGAGAAGACGTCGGACCAGCCGGACCAGCCGGACGAGTCCAAGGTACGATGATTTCTCTGCCCTCTCCTGATAAACAGCGGGGACAGACATGGACCCTTTTAAACTTTTGATACCTCCATTATCACACCTGTATTTCTCAACATACTTTAATAACTGTGTTTCACATCATTTCCATCAGTTTTTCATCTCAAGACCAAAGTGCAAACCGTGTTTCTCGGACCCCTACACATGTACATAATCTGTAATGACTTCATGCTCCCACACTACGACCTGGCTTGTTGGTCATCGAAGGATAAGATTGCATTGAAATCAAATGATCAAATTTTATTTACCACAAACAACAAATTATACAAATTAATATGTGTCATAGGGACGTAACTAAATATGAAGAGTTAAGGCCCTCTGAACACAACATCCATATTTGTGTGTTAAAATTGTTGTTTCCTAATCTATAGAATCAGACTTTTTCTTCTGTTTCCCCAGGAAATAAACAAAAAATAAACCAACTTTATTTTCATCCGTGCATCCTTCCATTACTTGCACAACTTCCAGTTTTTAAAGGAAAATGATGACGCACGGCTGAATGAGGTTCTATATGGACCAGGCTCGAGCGCCGCAGTCCTGGGGCGGTTTCACAAAGACATATAACAAATAGTTCAGTTCAATACTTCAGATAAACGTTTGAATTCATCTGTTGCACAAAGCAGTTTAGTTCTTGACTTTTTTTTAAGACAGACTGTGGTACAATGAATTCTGGGGAAATTAAGATGTTTTTTTTTCAAAATAAAAGAAATGGCCGACCGAGGTACTGCATCCAACCACTCAGCTCCTTTTACCCTCAGCAGAAAATGTTTGTTTTACTTTGAAATTCAGTGAAGAGTGAAACAATGAAAAAAATCTGAGTATCAAAAATTTGATTTCTAAAAACTCTTTCCCCTTTTCATTTGTCTCTCCAGAACAATGTTAACAAACCACAAATAATGAACCATATTTTCCTGTTTTTTTTCTTTGGTCAGTGCAGGTGTCATTGGCTGTTACCATGGTAACATTGGTCTAAGGCCTGAGTTAGTCTGGGGGTTAGGTGTCTAATGTTTTTGGCTTAAATTGAGTCAGTCTTTATTTTTGCGACTGTCTGTTTCACTCGTGTGTTTCCTCTCCCGCAGGCGGCAGCAGCAGCAGATGGAGGATCCGACGGCTCAGGGGGCAGCGATGAAGACGAGAGCGATGGCGAGGAAAGCAGCGACTCTGGTGAGGGTGAAGGCGATAACGATGAGGATGATGATGACGGAAACAAGGAGGAAGAGGAGAAGGAGGAAGCAGAGGAGGAGAATGAGCCGTTGTCTTTGGAGTGGCCGGAAACCAGACGGAAGCAGGCGACCTACCTGTTCCTGCTGCCCATCGTGTTCCCGCTGTGGCTCACGCTGCCCGACGTCCGCAACCTGGTGAGTACGAACGGCCCTCAGAGACACTGTTAAACCTTCACTCTGCTGTCATGGAAACAGCAGCAGTCATTAGACCAGTGCAGGTGTTCAGCTGGATCCAGGTGGTTCCACTCGGGTTGAAACTACAACTGGTGTGAAACCGGTTTATTCCCAGTAGCTTTAATAAGAAAAATGTCTGTTACAAGGTTCATTTCACCCAAATAAATGGTTAAATTTTCATTATCAATTAATCTGCTGATATCATCATTGAATGTTTTTTTTTTTTTTGTAGTAAATTATCACATGTGAGAACCATAAATTATCAAATATGGCATTTATAATATTAGTTTTCTGTTAATCAATTAGAGCTGCACAACACAAAAATGATGATTGAATGATTTGATAATCAAATAATCATTTTAGTCTTTTTACAAGCAAAAATGTCAAATATTTGTCAAACGTCCAACTCAAAGAGGAGGATTTGATGCTTTTTGTGGAAAATGATGATTAAGTGAAGATCTTTGGAGTTTTACCTGTTGGTCTTCAGACATTTGAAGATGTCAATTTGGTCTGTTAGAAATTATACAATGTCATTATAACAGAATTTTATGGATAAACCATTATAAGATAGTAAAATATATTATATCTATTATAAGAACATTATTGTCCACAATGTGAATAAGTGTGTATAATAATTAGCACTCTTTACACATCTGGATCCAAATCTGTTTCCAGATGTTTACATGTCAAGTCTGTAACAGTTTTTTTCTGAACATCTGATGTGATCTTCTTTTATATTTTCCAGGCGTCCAGGAGATATTTTGTCATGACGTTTATCGGCTCCATCCTGTGGATCGGAGTTTTCTCCTACTTGATGGTGTGGTGGGCTCATCAGGTCGGTTCACACGTCACACTTTTAAAAACAGCACCAGTCGTATACAACTCCTGCACTTAAAGGAGAAAATTCAACAGTTTGGGAAATTTACTTTATTTTCTTTAGTATTTGTACAATTAATGTGGAGCTACAGGCAGAGACGAGTTAGCCTAGCTTAGCATAAAGACTGGAAATGGGGAAATCTGCCCACCAGCAGCTCTAAAGCCACTAATTAAGACGTTATATTTTGTTTGTGTTTAAAAATGGACGTTGTAGTTTTATGGAGTCTGCAAACTCAGAGTGGCTATCTATGGACAAATTTAAGATTGAATGATTTTTTTAAAAATGGATTTAACTCACTTATGAATATTCAGAATAAACAGCAATGAATTCATGTGTTGCTTTAAAGTCACACTGAGGACGTGGCCGTGTGTCTCTGATTCTGTCTTTCTGAGTTCTGAAATGTCTGATGTCATGATTTACCAGTTGAACGCTTTTGGTCGAACTGACACCTGTCTTCATCTTTTCCTGTGCGCAGGTGGGTGAGACCGTCGGCATCTCAGAGGAAATCATGGGCCTGACCATCCTGGCGGCCGGGACGTCCATCCCTGACCTGATCACCAGTGTGATCGTGGCCCGGAAAGGTCTGGGGGACATGGCGGTGTCCAGCTCAGTGGGCAGTAACATCTTTGACATCACTGTAGGGTGAGTGACCGGAGAACCCTTTCTCTACCAAATATAATGGAATGAAAAACACTTGAGGGAATCACCTGTACCTTTCTACAGCAGCTCACATGGCAAATTCAGTGTAACGTTCACAGTCATGTTATACTCAGCATTCCCCCACTCCTGATCATACGGAGAGGCAAGTGAACTTTTTTTTTCTTGCACCTGGGAGAAGTTGCAGGAAGAAGCATAAAAGTTTAAAATAAAAAATAAATCAAAAAATGAATATAATAAGTTAAATAAGTCAATAAATATAATGGAATTTGTGAAACCCACTGTACACTACTCATTACATGGGCTTTGTAGCTGACTTCCTAAAGCGTCTCTTGCACAAAGACCTTGCTGATTAAAATATATTTCATGCCAAAAGAAAGATGTGACAGTAATGTTACATAACTGGGTAACACATAATGTATGTACCTTGTGTTTACAGTACATGGAGAAATTAAAAATCACCTGGAAAAAACATGAGTGCGTTTAGTCTCATTTAGTCTGGTGTAGTGGTGCAGTTCAGCCTCTTTTACTTTACTTGCCTCTCAGGGTTTTCCTTATGATATGATGATGATGTGCTACCTTCAACAAAACTCAACACTTCCTGATGTTTTTCCTTTCACATTAAAAGCCTAAAGGCTGAGAGAATTTTAATGCAGAAATTCTGGAGGAAGTGTTTAGTTTTAATGTTTTTCGTGGGAAAAGTCACCTGACGTGACTCTTGGTGTGCTGACAGAATTATTGCTGTGAAAATGGACAATATACTGAATATTTCAAGACAACAGGAAAACACTGATTTAAGTTCCCACTTTCTATGTTCAAAAACTATGGAAGTGGTTGAATTTCCTGCTTAACTTTAGTTCTCAGCTGCATTCGAAAAGGTTTGTTAGGTTGTTTTTTTTCTCTTTGTTCGTTTCAAACTGACCTGAAATATGTATTTATGAACTACTTCTCACCTCCCAGCTGCATATTTACTACATAATATTGTAATATTTTCCTTTGAAATGTAGTAGAGAAGTATAGGAAACATGAAATAGACTGACCCATATTCACTCTCCTAAGATGCACTGGTCTGTAAACTGTATATGAACTTGACAGAAACACATCTATCCTCTCTGGTTCCAGCCTGCCGGTCCCCTGGCTCATTTACACTCTGCTGAACAACGGCAAGCCGGTAACCGTCAGCTCCAATGGCTTGTTCTGCGCCATCGTGCTGCTCTTCCTCATGCTCATCTTCGTCATCGTTTCAATCGCTGCCTGTCGCTGGAAGATGAGCCGAATGTTGGGCCTCACCATGTTCGTACTGTACTTTGTGTTCCTCGTCCTCAGCGTCCTGCTGGAGGATCGCGTCCTCGTCTGCCCGGTCTCAATCTGAGCTGAACGAGGGGCCGAGGCGGAGAGCGAACAGCGCCGGCTGTACATGACTTAGTACGTCCAGACAGGATCTGTACTGTACGTAGGATGTGTTAGATATTACCAAGCCCGACATCAAAAGGCTGACCTGGATCAGAATAGACACAGAGTAGAAACACATAACTAAACGAGCAGTGATGTGAAAGGAAAAATCCACCCTCAGCACAGCTTCACACAACTAGTCTGTGATCTTTATAATTTTCCAGCAGCTACTTTGTGGTAACTTTGTGTCATATTCTATAACTACAAGCATTATAAATGTGCACGTACAAACTATTGACTTTCTACTATACAGGGAGGAGTGAACGAGGAAAGGATTTTGGACACTGTCCTGGTGTGCATAATTATCCAGAATGCATTTCTGCCGAGAGGGGGTCTGAACTGTGTCGCGTGCACAGAGGTGATGAGTCTTGATGAGAAAAATGTGCTTATTCTCATTCACTTTATCAGGAAATTCTAAATATGCAGACGTTGGTTTCAGGCTCAAATCCTCGTCACCACATTATTTCACTCTGTCTGATGTGCACCTGTTGTTTTCTATGTAAGCCTTTTTACACGGCTCAGCAGCTGCTACCAGAGTCGGGGCGGTGAACATACGTAATAGGCCTTGGAGTTACTTAAGAGAATTTGGCTTGAACCAAACTTTCAAATCCAAGAAAACACATACAAACTAAATTTGAGCAGAAACAGCAGTTTTACATATATCACGTATCAAATCGATATGAATTTTGTTGGAAAAATCACCTGTATTATCATCCTGCATGAGCAAGACTCTATGTGATTATGTTTAGGGTGCAAAAGAAAATGAAGTGTTCCTCCTTAATTTTACTAAAATGTAACTTGCACCCGCAGTGAATTTGTCTTTGTCCTGTACCCGGGTGTGTGTGAACTTGTCCTTACAACTTTTCTACAATTCATTTCTCCTTATAAGACTTTTGAATTTGGGTGTAAAATCACAGCTGTAGAGGAAACCCCTGCTTTTTGATTTTGGGGATTTCTGGCACAAAAACACAAACTGTTGTTTCAGATTGATGAGACATTTTCTAACTTCATTGTAGCTGCTGGAAATATGTGGACACGACCTCACTTCGTCTGTAGCTGGTCAGAAAATATAAATATACACCAAACAATAAAATGGTATCACAGATGCAAAATACAACACATCTCCACTGACTGTTTCAGTTAGCAGTGTCTAACTGTCGTTGGATTTTTCCTTTTCATATTGTGAGCATAATGCTTCTGGAGCATCCCTGAGGTGACTTTATTAGATTAATTAAATACATGATTTCCGTTCCCGCAGTGACAGTGCAGATTCACTGTGCAGTGATTTAAAATCAGTGGATGCAACTTCAGTTTTGTATGTTCAGTATTTTATGAACTGTATCCCTAAAACTCTTGTTCCGTATTCAACCATTCAAACTAGTGTTTGTTCATGTTCAGTGTGTAAAAGAGAGTTTTTGTGTGAAACAGTACTTTGTTGCGTCGACATAACTGTGGTGGAGAGAAACAGTGATTTGTATGTGTGTCAGGTAAACGTGTATCAGACAGGTGTCACATTGTCAGCTGTTAGTGTCTCGTTAAATGCTCTTGTTGGATTGAAGTGGATGCAAACGTGTATTATTGATAGGAAAACTGTCAATATTTCAGATTAAAATTCCTTGCTGCAATAAATTATTTTTTTAACAGTGAACTGGACTTCTGTGGTTATTTACATCACAAAATAAAAAGTTGACTTACTATGACATTTTTTATGCTTTCTATACTATGAAGATGACTTTAATGCCTTACTATACTATGACTTATTATGCCTTACTATGCTATGTTGTCTTCATGACTTTTTATTCCTTACTATAATATGATGTTTTTATACCTCACCATACTACGTTGTATTAATGACTTTTTTTGCCTTACTATACTATTATGTTTTTGGGACGTTTTTATGCCTTCGTATACTATGATATTTTGAGAACTTTCTATGCCTTACTATTCTATGTCGTATTAATGCGTTTTTATGCCTTACTGTACTACAGTGTTTTTATCCTTACCATACTATGCCAAACTATACTATGACCTATTTATACCTTATATATATATACTATGTGTCACAGCCTGGCTCAACGGCTGGAAAACCAGAAAGGAAAGACAATACGAGTTGGCATATAAGGTTCACATAATTTATGAACAAAAGGCAAATGAGGTTTAGTTAATATTCACCGTCTACACCAACAGCCAGAGCGTGAACAGAGAGGGCAGCCAGAGAGAGAGAGAGAGACCGACAGGACTGAATGGGTCTCCTTTACGGTTCACAGAGGGCCCAGGTGTAGCACATCAGGCTGACCCTGAGCCCTGCATTCAGCTCCTGAAGAGGGAAAACAAAAAAGAAACAGGGACACCTAGTGCCATGGTAGAGAGGTCTTCACATATGAAATTTTTATGCCTTACTATACTATGACTTGATATGCCTTGCTATACAATGTTTTTTATGCCTTTTTTATGCCTTACTATGCTATTACTTTTTGTACCATACAATACTATGACTTTTTTAAGCCTTACTATACTATGACTTTTTAGTCCTCAAGGTACTATGACTTTTTTATGCTTTACTATACTATGATGTTTTTATGCCTTACTATATTATGACATATTTATGCCATACTATACCATGATTTTTTTCTGCCTTTTTTGTGCCTTACTATACTATGACCTTTTACGCCTTACTATACAATGACGTTTTTATGCCTTATCATACTGTGAATTTTTATACGTCATGATACTATGACTTTTTTATGCTTTACTATACTGACATTTTTATGCCTTACTATATTATTACATTTTTATGCCTTACTATACTATGACTTTTTATGCCTTACTATACTATGATGTTTTTTTGTCTTTTCATGCCATACTATACTATGACATTTATATGACTTTTATACCTTACTATACTATGACTTTTTATGCCTTACTATACTATGATGTTTTTTTGTCTTTTCATGCCATACTATACTATGACATTTATATGACTTTTATACCTTACTATACTATGACTTTTTATGCCTTACTATACTATGATGTTTTTTTGTCTTTTCATGCCATACTATACTATGACATTTATATGACTTTTATACCTTACTATACTATGACTTTTTATGCCTTACTATACTATGATGTTTTTTTGTCTTTTCATGCCATACTATACTATGACATTTATATGACTTTTATACCTTACTATACTATGACTTTTTATGCCTTACTATACTATGATGTTTTTTTGTCTTTTCATGCCATACTATACTATGACATTTATATGACTTTTATACCTTACTATACTATGACTTTTTATGCCTTACTATACTATGATGTTTTTTTGTCTTTTCATGCCATACTATACTATGACATTTATATGACTTTTATACCTTACTATACTATGACTTTTTATGCCTTACTATACTATGATGTTTTTTTGTCTTTTCATGCCATACTATACTATGACATTTATATGACTTTTATACCTTACTATACTATGACTTTTTATGCCTTACTATACTATGATGTTTTTTTGTCTTTTCATGCCATACTATACTATGACATTTATATGACTTTTATACCTTACTATACTATGACTTTTTATGCCTTACTATACTATGATGTTTTTTTGTCTTTTCATGCCATACTATACTATGACATTTATATGACTTTTATACCTTACTATACTATGACTTTTTATGCCTTACTATACTATGATGTTTTTTTGTCTTTTCATGCCATACTATACTATGACATTTATATGACTTTTATACCTTACTATACTATGACTTTTTATGCCTTACTATACTATGATGTTTTTTTGTCTTTTCATGCCATACTATACTATGACATTTATATGACTTTTATACCTTACTATACTATGACTTTTTATGCCTTACTATACTATGATGTTTTTTTGTCTTTTCATGCCATACTATACTATGACATTTATATGACTTTTATACCTTACTATACTATGACTTTTTATGCCTTACTATACTATGATGTTTTTTTGTCTTTTCATGCCATACTATACTATGACATTTATATGACTTTTATACCTTACTATACTATGACTTTTTATGCCTTACTATACTATGATGTTTTTTTGTCTTTTCATGCCATACTATACTATGACATTTATATGACTTTTATACCTTACTATACTATGACTTTTTATGCCTTACTATACTATGATGTTTTTTTGTCTTTTCATGCCATACTATACTATGACATTTATATGACTTTTATACCTTACTATACTATGACTTTTTATGCCTTACTATACTATGATGTTTTTTTGTCTTTTCATGCCATACTATACTATGACATTTATATGACTTTTATACCTTACTATACTATGACTTTTTATGCCTTACTATACTATGATGTTTTTTTGTCTTTTCATGCCATACTATACTATGACATTTATATGACTTTTATACCTTACTATACTATGACTTTTTATGCCTTACTATACTATGATGTTTTTTTGTCTTTTCATGCCATACTATACTATGACATTTATATGACTTTTATACCTTACTATACTATGACTTTTTATGCCTTACTATACTATGATGTTTTTTTGTCTTTTCATGCCATACTATACTATGACATTTATATGACTTTTATACCTTACTATACTATGACTTTTTATGCCTTACTATACTATGATGTTTTTTTGTCTTTTCATGCCATACTATACTATGACATTTATATGACTTTTATACCTTACTATACTATGACTTTTTATGCCTTACTATACTATGATGTTTTTTTGTCTTTTCATGCCATACTATACTATGACATTTATATGACTTTTATACCTTACTATACTATGACTTTTTATGCCTTACTATACTATGATGTTTTTTTGTCTTTTCATGCCATACTATACTATGACATTTATATGACTTTTATACCTTACTATACTATGACTTTTTATGCCTTACTATACTATGATGTTTTTTTGTCTTTTCATGCCATACTATACTATGACATTTATATGACTTTTATACCTTACTATACTATGACTTTTTATGCCTTACTATACTATGATGTTTTTTTGTCTTTTCATGCCATACTATACTATGACATTTATATGACTTTTATACCTTACTATACTATGACTTTTTATGCCTTACTATACTATGATGTTTTTTTGTCTTTTCATGCCATACTATACTATGACATTTATATGACTTTTATACCTTACTATACTATGACTTTTTATGCCTTACTATACTATGATGTTTTTTTGTCTTTTCATGCCATACTATACTATGACATTTATATGACTTTTATACCTTACTATACTATGACTTTTTTTGACTTTTTTTTGGCTTACTATAATATGTCTTTTCATGCCATACTATACTATGACATTTATATGACTTTTATACCTTACTATACTATGACTTTTTATGCCTTACTGTACTATGACTTTTTATGCCTTACTACACTATGACTTTTTATGCCTTACTATACTATGACTTTTCATGCCTTACTATACTATGACTTTTTTCTGACTTTTTATGCCTTACTACACTATGATGTTTTTCTGACTTATTCTGCCTTACTATACTATGACTTTTTATGCCTTACTATACTATGACTTTTCATGACTTACTATACTACGACAGTTTTTTACGACCTTTTATACCTTACTATACTATGATTTTTTATGCCTTACTATACTATGACATTTTGACTTCTTTTATACCTTACTATACTATGATTTTTTATGCCTTACTATACTATGACATTTTGACTTTTTATGCCTTACTATACTATTACTTTTTTTATGACTTTTCATGCCTTACTATAATAAGACGTTTTTATGACTTTTTATGCCTTACTATATTATGACATTTTTTTTTACTGTTTATGCGTTACTATACCATGACTTTTCATGCCTTATTATACTATGATTTTTCATGCCTTACTATACTATGTCTTTTTATGCCCTACTATACTATGATTTTATATGACTTACTATACTATGACATTTTTATGCCTTTTTTTGCCTTACTATACTATGACTTTTTTATGACTTTTTTTTTTGCCTTACTTTACCATGACTTTTTATGCCTTTTTTTGCCTTACTATACCATGACTTTTTATGCCTTACTATACTATGACTTTTTATGCCTTACTATACTATGACTTTTTTATGACTTTTTATGCCTTACTATACTATGACTTTTTATGACTTTTTATTCCGTACTATACTATGAACTTTTTATGCCTTACTATACTATGACTTTTTTATGACTTTTTATGCCTTACTATACTATGACTTTTTATGCCTTACTATACTATGACTTTTCATGCCTTACTATTCTGTGACGTTTTTATGACTTTTTATGCCTTACTATACTATGACTTTTTTATGACTTTTTATGCCTTACTATACTATGACTTTTTATGACTTTTTATACCTTACTATACTATGACTTTTTATGACTTTTCATGCCATACTATACTATGATATTTTTATGACTTTTATACCTTACTATACTGTGACATTTTTTCGACTTTTTATTCCTTACTATGACTTTTTAATGACTTTTTATGCTTTTTTTTGCCTTACTATACTATGACTTTTTTATGCCATTTTTTTGCCTTACTATACTATGACTTTTTATGCATGACTATACTATGACTTTTTATGCTTTACTATACCATGACTTTTTTTGCCTTACTATACTATGACTTTTTTAATGCTTTTTTTTGCCTTACTATACGATGACTTTTTATGCCTGACTATAGTATGACTTTTTATGTCTTACTATACTATGACTTTTTTATGACTTTATTTGCCTTACTAAACTATGACTTTTTTATGCCTTTTTTTTGCTTTACTATACTATGACTTTTTATGCCTTACTATACAATGACTTTTCATGGCATCCTATACTATAACATTTTTATGACTTTTTATACCTTACTATACTATGACTTTATGACTTTTTATGCCTTACTATACTATGACTTTTCATGCCTTATTATACGATGACTTTTCATGCCTTACTATACTCTGACATTTTTTACTTTTTATGCCTAACTATACTATTACTTTTTTATGACTTTTTATGCCTTACTATACTATGACGTTTTTATGACTTTTTATGCCTTACTATACTATGATTTTTCATGCCTTACTATACTATTACTTTTTATGACATTTTTTGCCTTACTATACTATGACTTTTCATGCCTTACTATACTATGATGTTTTTATGACTTTTTATGCCTTACTATACTATGACTTTTTTATGACTTTTTATGCCTTACTAAACTATGACTTTTTTTTTACTTTTTATGCCTTACTATACTATGACTTTTTATGCCTTACTTTACTATGACGTTTTTATGATTTTTTATGCCTTACTTTACTATCCTAAAGGAGTTGCACACAGGCTGCTTACTATACTATGACTTTTCATGCCTTACTATACTATTACATTTTTATGACTTTTTATGCCTTACTATACTATGACTTTTTATGACTTTTTATGCCTTACTGTACTATGACTATTTTATGACTTTTTTGCCTTACTATACTATGACTTTTTATGACTTTTTGTGCCTTACTATACTATGATGTTTTTATGACTTTTTTTGCCTTACTATACTATGACTTTTTATGCCTTACTGTACTATGACTATTTTATGACTTTTTTGCCTTACTATACTATGACTTTTTATGACTTTTTGTGCCTTACTATACTATGATGTTTTTATGACTTTTTTTGCCTTACTATACTATGACTTTTTATGCCTTACTATACTATGACTTTTTATGCCTTACTTTACTATGACGTTTTTATGATTTTTTATGCCTTACTTTACTATCCTAAAGGAGTTGCACACAGGCTGCTTACTATACTATGACTTTTCATGCCTTACTATACTATTACATTTTTATGACTTTTTATGCCTTACTATACTATGACTTTTTATGACTTTTTATGCCTTACTGTACTATGACTATTTTATGACTTTTTTGCCTTACTATACTATGACTTTTTATGACTTTTTGTGCCTTACTATACTATGATGTTTTTATGACTTTTTTTGCCTTACTATACTATGACTTTTTATGCCTTACTATACTATGAAGTTTCATGCTTTACTATACTATGACATTTTTCTGACTTTTTATGCCTTACTATACTATGATTTCATATGCCTTACTATACTATGACATTTTTAAGACTTTTTATGCCTTACTATACTATGACATTTTTATGACTTTTTATGCCTTACTATACTATGAGTTTTTATGCCTTACTATACTATGACTTTTCATGCCTTACTATTCTATGACGTTTTTATGACTTTTTATTCCTTATCATACTTTGACTTTTTATGACTTTTTATGCCTTACTATACTCTGACATTTTTGACTTTTTATGCCTTACTATACTATTACTTTTTTATGACTTTTTAAGACTTTTTATGCCTTACTATACTATGACTTTTTATGACTTTTTATGCCTTACCTCACTATGACTTTTCATGCCTTACTATACTGACATTTTTATGACTTTTTATACCATACTATACTATGACATTTTTTTTGACTTTTTATGCCTTACTATACTATGACTTTTTATGACTTTTTATGCCTTACTATACTATGACTTTTCATGCCTTACTATACTATTACTCTTTAATGACATTTTTTAGACTTTTTATGCCTTACTATACTATGACTTTTCATGCCTTACTATACTATTACTCTTTAATGACATTTTTTAGACTTTTTATGCCTTACTATACTATGACTTTTCATGCCTTACTATACTATTACTCTTTAATGACATTTTTTAGACTTTTTATGCCTTACTATACTATGACTTTTCATGCCTTACTATACTATTACTCTTTAATGACATTTTTTAGACTTTTTATGCCTTACTATACTATGACTTTTCATGCCTTACTATACTATTACTCTTTAATGACATTTTTTAGACTTTTTATGCCTTACTATACTATGACTTTTCATGCTTTACTATACTATGATTTTTTATGCCTTACTATACTATGACTTTTCATGCCTTACTAAACTATGACATTTTTAAGACTTTTTATGCCTTACTATACTATGACTTTTCATGCCTTACTATACTATGATTTTTCATGCCTTAATATACTATGACGTTTTTATGACTTTTTATGCCTTACTATACTATGACTTTTTATGCCTTACTATACTATGATTTTTCATGCCTTACTATACTATGACGTTTTTATGACTTTTTATACCTTACTATTCTATGACATTTTTTTGACTTTTTATGCCTTACTATACTATGACTTTTTTATGACTTTTCATGCCTTACTATACTATAACATTTTTTTGACTTTTTATTCCTTATCATACTATGACTTTTTATGACTTTTTATGCCTTACTATACTATGACATTTTTTATGACTTTTTTACCTTACTTCACTATGACTTTTCATGCCTTACTATACTATGACATTTTTTTGACTTTTTATGCCTTACTATACTATGACATTTTTTATGACTTTTTTACCTTACTTCACTATGACTTTTCATGCCTTACTATACTATGACATTTTTTTGACTTTTTATGCCTTACTATACTATGACATTTTTTATGACTTTTTTACCTTACTTCACTATGACTTTTCATGCCTTACTATACTATGACATTTTTTTGACTTTTTATGCCTTACTATACTATGACATTTTTTATGACTTTTTTACCTTACTTCACTATGACTTTTCATGCCTTACTATACTATGACATTTTTTTGACTTTTTATGCCTTACTATACTATGACTTTTTTATGACTTTTTTACCTTACTATACTATGACTTTTCATGCCTTACTATACTATGACTTTTCATGCCTTACTATACTATGATCTTTCATGCCTTAATATACTATGACGTTTTTATGACTTTTTATGCCTTACTATACTATGACTTTTTATGCCTTACTATACTATGACATTTTTTTGACTATTTATGCCTTACTATACTATGAGTTTTCATGCCTTACTATACTATGATTTTTCATGCCTTACTATACTATGACATTTTTATGACTTTTTATACCTTACTATTCTATGACATTTTTTTTACTTTTTATGCCTTACTATACTATGACTTTTTTATGACTTTTCATGCCTTACTATACTATAACATTTTGAGTTTTTATTCCTTATCATACTATGACTTTTTATGCCTTACTATACTATGACATTTTTTTGACTTTTTATGCCTTACTATACTGACTTTTCATGCATTACTATACTATGACTTTTCATGCCTTACTATACTATGACGTTTTTATGACTTCTTATGCCTTACTATACTATGACTTTTTATGCCTTACTATACTATGACGTTTTTATGACTTTTTATTCCTTACTATACTATTACCTTTTATGACTTTTTGTGCCTTATTATACTATGACTTTTCATGCCTTACTATTCTATGACGTTTTTATGATGTTTCATGCTTTACTATACTATGACTTTTTTATGCCTTTTTTTGCCTTACTATACTATGACTTTTATGCCTTATTATACTATGACTTTTTTTTGCCCTTTTTTTTGCCTTTTTATACTGACTTTTTTATGACTTATTTTTTCTCCTTACTATACTATGACTTTTATGCCTTTTTTTTAGCCTTTCTATACTATGACTTTTTTATGACTTTTTTGCCTTACTATGACTTTTTTTTCCTCTTTATACTATGACTTTTTATGACTTTTTTTTGCCTCACTATACTATGACCTTACTATACCATGACTTTTTTATGACTTATTTTTTCTCCTTACTATACTATGACTTTTATGCCTTATTATACTATTACTTTTTTATGACTTTTTTTTGCCTTACTATACTATGACTTTTTATGCCGTACTATACTGTAACTTTTTTATGCCTTTGTCTTTGCCTTACTATACTATGACCTTACTATACTATGACTTTTTTATGACTTTTTTGCCTTACTATGACTTTTNTTACTATACTATGACTTTTTTATGCCTTTTTTTGCCTTACTATACTATGACTTTTATGCCTTATTATACTATGACTTTTTTTTGCCCTTTTTTTTGCCTTTTTATACTGACTTTTTTATGACTTATTTTTTCTCCTTACTATACTATGACTTTTATGCCTTATTATACTATTACTTTTTTATGACTTTTTTTTGCCTTACTATACTATGACTTTTTTATGACTTTTTTGCCTTACTATGACTTTTTTTTCCTCTTTATACTATGACTTTTTTTGCCTTTTTTTTGCCTTACTATACTATGACTTTTTATGCCATACATTACTATGACGCTTTTATGCCTTATAATATTGTTACTTTTTTTATGCCATTTTTTTTTGCCTTACTATACTATGATTTTTTATGCCGTACTATACTATAACTTTTTTATCCCTTTTTCTTTGCCTTACTATACTATGACTTTTTTTTAACTTTTTTTTGCCTTACTATACTATGACTTTTTATGTATTACTATACTGACTTTTTATGCCTTACATTACTATGACACTTTTATGCCTAACGATATTGTTACTTTTTTATGCCTTTTTTTTGCCTTGCTATACCATGACTTTTTTTGCCTTACTATACTATGACTTTTTATGCCTGACTATACTATGACTTTTTTTTGTCTTTTTTTTTGCCTTACTGTACTATGACTTTTTTATGCCTTTTTTTGCCTTACTACACTATGACTTTTTGATGCCTTTTTTTTTTTGCCTTACTATACTACGACTTTTTTATGCCTTTTTTTTGCCTTGATATAACATGACTTTTTTTGCCTTACTATACTATGATTTTTTTATGCCTTTTTTGTGCTTTACTATACTATGACTTTTTATGCGCCACAATACTATGTCTTATTTATGCCTCACTATACTATGATTTTTTGTGACTTACTATACTATTAGACAATTATTATATTGAACTTGGCATCCCCCCCGCTTACAATCATGACCTTCAATTTGAAAGCAGCACATCTTCGGTGCAGGGACCATCACCTCCATGGTCTAATGGCTCAGTCACACCAGCATTTAAATATTGGTGAAATCTTTGACCAAAATAAAGTAATTTCTATGGAGTTCAATGGAGAATCAACATGTACTTGTGGAGGAAAAGTAAAGATGTGCATAGCCTCTATGTAGAGCAACTCAACCCGTTAGCACCACCTATTTTGTGAGGACTTGCAGATGGCCTCAGCTGTATTTCACGCTGAATGCGTACTTTAGCATATTTAAATGGATTTAGCATTAAATGTTCACATTTAATATCTGGAATTTAGCATTTTAGTATATGCTAATGTTAACAAGATAACTAGAGGAATGTAAACATGGTAGCCCTTTGATACCTGCCATTACCATAGAACAAAGAACAATAGAGACCGACTAACAGTTTAGTTAACGTTCACTATTCCTTACTAAAACACATTGTGTATCCTTGATGTCTAACAAACATTCCTTCCTGATAAAACATTTGAAAAATTGTTAAAATCCTGCATTGTTAACATCCATGTTTTCCATCTTGCAGTTTTCTTCACTGACTTTGTGGGAGCATTTCTACATCTCCAACACTTCAACAACAAAAAAAACATACAAAAAAATTGCATCACTGCTTTAAAAAAAATATAAAGAAGCCAAAAATGAGAGTGTAAGTGATTTTATTTACAGTTAAACAGTCCCGTAGATCTGGTCACTGTACAGAACCTTCACCACATCTAAAGGGACCTTAGCACGTGAATAATCTGTTATAAAATGTGATTTCTACAAAGGGCGAGTTAAAATTTACATGGCCCAGATTCTGCAAAATCATTCATTTGTACAACTTTTTTTTTCTTTTTCTTTTTTTTTAACACAACAAAAATCCACAGATGGATGGCAGCCTTTCCGAGCTGCTGACATCGTAGTCGATGTGTCCTCTCCTGGACCCGCTGAGCTTTTCAGGATGAAAGCAAACAGTTCACTTCCTCGGGGCAAAGTGCTGATTTTCTTTTCCAGTATTTGTTTCCTCTGCCATAAATCACACACATGGTTGACATTCATGAGACCTTCATGAGCTTTGACTCAAGGTCCTCCTTCAACCATAGCGTCAGTCTGTCCGTCATGTTTAATTAACATACACATGAAAACAAGAAGTAATGTGTGGTGACACTGATAAGTTTTTATCCTGACAAAATCCAGTTCAATCCAGAATCCATTTGATCAGGGTTTTTCTCCTTCACCTTCTCTTTGCACTCTTCAAAACTTAAAATAATCCATGACAAATATGTTATATATATAATTTTCATAATTTTACAGGGAATAAAATCAGAACTTCAGCTTTATGCAGAAGTAGATGTGAACAATGATTTTGTATGTGTATCCAAAACATTTTTCAACACATTTTCAATTTTGGATACACATTTACAAACCTCAATATGTAAACATGCAAATATCAAGTTACACATTTGCAAATCTTTAACATTATAGTCCTGATTTACTTTCTGCTTATCCACGTGGTATTAAGTACACATGGCATTTTTGAATGAAGTTTAGGTGAAACTTTTTTATTTATTTTTTCTCTGATAGCTCAAAATCACACAGTGTGAAGGGCCTTCGAGGACATTTGAAGACAGTATCTGACCTCTTACAATTTTCAGCGCCTCCATTGTTTTTTCCTGAAAAATCTGAACACTGATATGGTTTCAATTTTGCCGTTTCTGCATTTGTTATGCATGAGAGTAGGTAGTTATCCGTGTGGTAACAGCATCATGTGTTGGTATGGTAAGTTTTTGAAATGGTAAATTGACTTGGAAATGAACTTGAGGGTCTAGATTTGCCTCAGAGTCAGAGGGATATACAAGTTCTGTTCAGTGTGGCTCTAACACGTTGATATGTGCTGAAACAGGAAACACTAATGAGAACAGCTGTTTGTTACTGCACTGTTAATATTTCCTGTGAAATGAGAATCCCTTTTTGGCCTTACTGTGATATTGCCGAGATAAAGCTGCTGTGTGACCTTCATACACCAGATACTGAAACATTTGACCTTGGGGATATTTGATAGTGAAAAAAACAACAACAAAAGAAGCAAACATCACCTCTGAAAATAATAAACATCTCAATTTTGCAAATTATGCAACTGACTGAAGTCATTCAAAACTGTCCCAGGCCCAACACGAGACTGCATCAACATTCAGATGTGAGGTTGAATAACGAGAGGCTGGTTTAACAACGTGTACCGCAAAATCATAAGCGCCACACGTCTGTAGTGACGGCCTGGGTAAAGCTGTTTTCTGAGATTGATAAGGTTGAGGTTAAAAACATTTCCCTGTGCAGTGAGTTGAATAATGTCTGAATATAATGTATTCCGATCCCTTGCTCAGTTCCTTATTTCTATTTAATTATTATTTTAATGGCTCAACTTTCTCTATTTGTATTTTTCGTGTTATCTCAACATTTCAATCCTGTTTGCTTTGTTTTCGTGGTCAGAAAATGAGAATTTATAGTCAATAAAAAAGCCTAGTGTAAGTGCAGTCGGATTCTTTTCTTAAGTCCTTATGAATTCTCCTTCACATCTTTCCTTGACCTCATGACGTTGTTCATCAAGGTCAAGGAAAAGTGGTTAGGAAAGGAGATTACTTTGACTTTTCGACTGCTGCCTGGGAGTTGGTCATATCAGTTTCCCTGTTTCTGAATTGACTGAATTGAGGAAGAAGTGAAAACTTTAATTATAATCACACAATTATAAAAGTTGATTATAAGTGTTGCCTACAAGATACAAGGTAAAAGATTTTAAGTTTTAGAAATCAATTAAATGATAGGAGCTTTATGAATCTGTCTTTATATTGAACTTTATGACCTTAAACGTCAGTTGAACCAGGTCTTCAGCCGGAGTTCAGGTGATTTCTACAGGACGCAGAAATAGCAGCAGAGGTTTAACCCTCCTCAACCCTAAAGTGCAGCTAAGGTAATGACAGAGCAGCAGCCCCATCCTCATTGTAGGGTTAGGGTTCAATCTAAGTTGCAGTCTACCAGAATTTTCCTTTAAGAAATGTGAAGAACTGTAAACCTCCATGTGAAGGTTTACAAATGTTTTCCAGAGTGTCTGTTGTATATTTGTATATTTAGAACAAACCGTTCATACTGTAGTGACCTTAAATTCATCTCTCAACTCGGGTAAAACCACAGAGATTAATGTAAACGACATCTCTTGACCACAGGTGTGTGTTTCTCAAACATCCTCCCTTCATCGCAGTAAAAGTAACACTGACATTATCTTTGTTAAACAAACTGCTTCCACTAGTGAAGAAAACTTTAAAAAGTTATTGTTCATATGATGATGAATTATTGAAAGTTAAAAAAAAAAAAAAAAAAAGCTTTGTAAACAAACCTAAAATATACTGTTCTGGAACAAACTTTACATTAAAGAGTAGTGAAAGGTAGAGCACTGTTGTAGTGGAGGGGCAGCACAGAGAACATTTAACTTCAGGTACTGGACAAACATTTAAAGGCAGCTTAAAAAGTGGTTTTACACATTTAAATTAGGGCTGCAACTAATGATTATTTTGACGATAAATTGATCATTCCTTTGTTTCGTCTGGTATCATTCTTAAATTTGGTTGTTTTGAAGATATTCAGAATATTTAGTATTTCTGAATAATGACTGAAATGATTAATCAGTTTCTGTGGATTGACCGATCACTGCAGCTCTAATTTAAATGTTTTTTTTTTATGCCCCAACTCATAAATCACTGAAACTTAGTCATTATTTACAACAGACACTAAATCCCTACTGTAACATCTTTTCCACATGAGCAGCGGGTGTTGCTGCGAGACAACAAACACCCAACGACTACAGGACACAATAAAACACTACGCCCGACAAAAAGAAGACACTGCAATAAATAAAGCTGACTCTGTATAAATAGACTTCAAGTTAAAATATTGCTAGTATTAGTCTTCATATACTGTATGACTATACAATATAAATGCTGCATTTAAAAAAATCCTCTACTGCTTTAATAATTTTCACAGGATTTCCATAGAAAGCAGGTGAGTCTCACTCGACGACACTGGATGAAGTGGTGTTTATGAACGTGTGAGTGGAGTTTCCATCGTCGCTTAGTGGATATAAAGTCTGTAAAACTTGTTTTTCTTTGTTTTGTTTCAGGCTACATGACGCTGACCACAGTCAACTGTACCTTTATGATCACTTACTGAGTTTTCTCTGAACATTACGGTAGTGCACATTCACAGTCTTCCAACAGGTTTCCTGAGCTCGTCTTAAAGCAATGACATGGGTGGTGAGAGTTGATCCTGGTGTGTGAAGGTGAGCGTTTACAGGTAAGGCTCTCCGAACGTCCTGCGACACTCCATGACACCCGTGCTGGGAGGACGGTCACAGTTATGGGTCAGCTTCACCAGGCTCGGCACGAGGCGGTCGTACGCCAACTTGTACTCGCGATCAAAGGCGTCTGAAGGAAGAAGAGACGGACGTTTTTACAACTTCTTTCCTTTAAACCTCATATAATCATTATTTTTCCATTGTTAACAGATCAAACGACTGCACACACTAGTTGTGACAAACCCACAGAGATATCAACCGAGCACTTAAGTGTCTTTAAGCTCAATGTTTGGGTTTTCCATTCTGCAACTTTACTGTTTTGGTTCAGTCAGACTGACACAGTTAGAGAGCAGCAGGTGAACAAAGTGGAGCATTTAGCAGCTGGAGAGCCAGATGTTTCCACCAGGAGTTCAAAAACAGAGCTAGAAGAAAGTGAATGTTGGACTCATACTAACCAGGAAAAAAACGTTTGTAAATTAGGTAAGTATTTGCTAACATGTTCCCAATAAACTTGTATATAATGTGTCAAAATTTTTGCTTACAGCTTGTTTCTGCTGCCCCCAAGTGGCCAAAAACACAAACTGAAGGAAACATTCAGTGGCACTGGTGCAGAACAATGATGTGTAGGTTATGTGCAGGTTATGTGCTAAACACATAAATGGATATGTGACAAAATGACATGTAATCCCTAAAACATAAAATGAGGAC
Source organism: Seriola dumerili (assembly GCF_002260705.1). Classification (NCBI taxonomy): domain Eukaryota; kingdom Metazoa; phylum Chordata; class Actinopteri; order Carangiformes; family Carangidae; genus Seriola; species Seriola dumerili. The sequence goes on from NW_019174266.1 coordinate 3,092,186, forward strand.
TCACCGATATCGATGTTATCTTTTCCCAGAGCCACCAGGGAGAGGAAGAGGATGTCTCTGTACAAACTCCTGAAAAGAAAAGAGCGGAGGTAGAGGAGTGGAGTTTTCTCTCAGTTAATGACAGCGTGATTTAAGTTAAATTTAAGTCTTTGCTCTTACGATACCAACACATAATGAAATTTGCTGAGCCTGTTAGGAACAACATTAGCTTAGGTTAATAAGGTACATACAGAGAATTGCCATGGAGCGAGGTGCTAATGGATTTACAAGACAAACACGGCCTTCACACCAGGTTCTCAAACACTCTGACTGTTTTAAAAAGTCAAGCTGTCTCCTTTAAACCTCACGTTACTGTGCTTTAGGTGAATGTTAATTTTTTCCAGTGGTGATTGCTCTGGAGTTAAATAAATAAATGCGCCTCATACGACACGCCCCCGCTGACCTTTGCCTCTTGACCCCGAGCGTCTGACCCAGCAGCTGCAGCAGCTGAGCCATCGGTCGGCTGACGTCGTTCCTCTGGATGCTCTTCACCACACTCTGCAGCAACTCCTCGCTGAGCGGCTTCTCCTCCTCCGGGACCGGCCGGGACAGAGGGTAACCCACATCTACCAAAACACACACACACACACAGTTCAGCAGTGGACTCGTCATATTAGAGCTTAAAACATACAGAATAACAATAATGATGATGGTTTGAGCATCATCTGAGTGAGTACTTGGGGCTGGGTATCTGTACCAGTATAAAATACCAGTAAAAGTAATCATAATTAAAAATAACTGTATTTGCACTGGTAAGAAACAGCACTTAATTAGATGTACAGCATGTGGTGAATAAAAGCTTGGTATGTATTAAGCATTTCATCAAAAAAAAACCACACACACACACACACACAATCATAATTTTTGTATTTTCAACCTCTGAACAAAACTTTTTTCGGCAAGATTGTAATTTTAACGTAAAAGAAAATGGTAACACTTTAACCCTTCATGTTTAGCATTTACAAGCAGAATATAAACATTCAATACATTATTTATAACACACTACAATGTAGTTGTAAGCAGATGTAAGTGTTTATTAACGTATCATTTACTCTTCCTGTGGAGACAAGTCTGTAGAAAGATAATGACTATATGTTCAGTGGGATAAAGTCATCAAGAAGAAAATATTTTAGTTTAATTAGAAGTCAGATTAAATTTAGATTCACAAATAAAACAACAATTATTGGACTGAAATTAAAATATTTAGAGTCGTGCTGAAAATTTCAAACAGAATCTCTTGATTTAGGTGAACACTGTGTATTTAATGTGCTTCGTTTCCCTGGTGTCAGTCAGCTTCGGTCAGATGTTACCAAACTTTGAACAGATGAAGGACTCGTTATGCCTGATTAACAAGTCGATCAGGTGGCTGTCAAAAAGGTAATAAGTTCAGTCCATCTGACCAGTCACAGTTTAATTATAATTCTATTTAATTCTAGTTCTATTTCACAAAGTAAGACTCAATATATCGAAATGATCACCAATAACATTAAAAACTACATGACCAAATGAGGCTGAAATGATTAGTCAGTTAATCGACTAGTTGCTCTGCAGAAAAATAACAGAACAATCAAACTATTCTAATAATAATTAGTAGTTAAGGTCATTTTTCAAGCTCAAATAGTGAAGAAAATGCCAAATAATCTCTGATTCAAGCCTCTAGAATGACAGAATTTCCTGTTCACCTTTGTCATATCATTGGAAACTAAATAAAAAAAAGCCATGGACAGTTACAGTTTATGTTTATGTATCATCTTTGATTGTTTTGATAGAACAGCATTACAGATGTTTCCTTCCTGTTTGGTGCAGCTGGATGAAAGATGAAGGAACGCTGAATGTGAAGGTTCAGGATTGGCGGCGTGAAGCGGCCGGTGTTCGGTACCCAGCCCTTTAAGCACTACAGCGACATACCAAACTGCAATGTCCATGTTAACAAGTGGAAGAACACAGCGGACATTCAGCAGAGATGCAAACCAACAGTCAAATACAGAGCAGGACTGTATTTGAGACAAACACGTTCCACGTCAACAAATAAAAAACAAACAAAAAAAACAACCCCCGTGTCGACATCATCATCATCAGACTTCACACAGAGACACTGAAACCACGACAGGTAGAGGCTGACTTTCCACAGACGACACCGCAATGCATCAAGCACAGAACACACAGCACACAGAGAGACAGCAGGCCTGAGACAGGACAGTCAGAGCACAAGCAACAGGACTCATCTGTGGGAGTCTGCGGCAGAGGTGAACACTCACTCTCTAACAACAGAGTACAATTAAGCCCTGGAAGACAGAGAGCAGACAGAGCCTGTTAGCACAGAGATTAGCCGGCTGCCTCCGCGCCTCCATCAAACAATCAATTACTACAGACCGGGCGAAGCGACGCACACGTCTGTTCATTTACACTGATCACAAACCCAGCTGCTGTGCAGGTGTTCTCATGATCAATCATCACATTGATAACGTTGCGGTGCTCTGAATTCATCACTGGTTTTTTTTTTTTTTTTTTAATGCCTCCGCGCCGTCCCGTTCCCGTGGACACGACATCCCAGTAACACCTTGACGGTCGTTCGAATTTGGCGCAAACTCTCACTGGGTCTCAAGGATGAACTGACGGGATTTTGCTGGTCAAAAGGTCAAAGGTCAAGGTCTCCGTGACCTCACAAAACTCGGTTCTAGCTTTGTGAACGCAACATCTCCGTAACACCTTGAGGGAATTTATTTAAATTTGGTAAAAACGTTCACCTAGACTCAAGGACGACCTGATTAGAATTTAGTGACTTAAGGTCAAAGGTCAAGGTCACGGTGACCTCACAAAACATGAATTTGGCCTTGTGTACGCAATATCTCCAGAACTCCTCAAGGGAATCCCTTCAAATTCGGCACAGACATTCACTCGGACTCAAGGATGAACTGTTTAGATTTTGGTGGTCAAAGGTCAAAGGTCAAGGTCACAATGACCTCAGAATATACTTTTTAGCCATTACTCAAAACTTCACACAGCAATTATGACAACATTTCACACAAATGGTTAATATTTTATATGACTCTGGATAAACAGGGGTGTGAGTGAGTGGAGGAGGCAGACAACCACGAGTCGGTTATTCTCGTTTTCACTGTTGTAACTAAATGACAAATAAATGTGTTTGAGGTTTTTCACACATTGAAGTGGCAATAGAAAACCTTTTTGCTTTACCTTATCATTATAAGGTAAATGGACGACGCAATTCTTTCTGCCAGCAGGTAGGAAATCTACCAGGAAAACAAAGGCTCGATTTACGGCACAGAGGAAGTGCGTCTGCTCCTGCTACTTCTGAATCTGCTACTTCAAAGTGGGATTCTTACAGCTGTTTCCTTCTTTGGTCAGTAGCCAGACTGATAGACAATGTTGCTAATGCTACTGCTAACGGCCAGAACAAATACAAACAAGAATGAGATTGTTGTTGATAAATTGTCTGTTGCCAAAAAGTAACTCGCATTTTAATCCAACAATAAACAGCAATCACCAGGTTTCCATCCGAAGGTGGCGCAAATTTCACCCAAATTTCTAGAAAATTGGCAAAATAAAATGCTAATTGATTCTTTATCTCCATCCATCAGGAGAAGAGGGAGGAGCAGGATGAAGTAATTCAAAGAGCAGCAGTCAAAGCTTAAACAACCAGACACAACACATGTATGCCTGTAGCATATATCAGTTTGAGGAAGTCTCGTGTTGTCCGTGGACGTCATCACATCGCACTTTGCTTTTATCGCTACACCGATTTTTCCACATACATGCACACACAAAACTCAATTCAATATTTCATTCCACACATTTTGAATTTTGTTCTTAGTCTCAGTCGACTCCTGCCATAACCCCCCCCCACACACACACACACTTTTTATTTTCTAGTATATAAGGTATTTTTTTTATTTTTCTCTTGCTGCTTTGAAGATCATTAAAGTTTAATTCCACTGCTTCCTCACTTCAAAAACCCTTCCCGCCAACTGGATCCTGTTTCAGCAGCAGTCAGCGCTCGTGTGAGAGGTGAGTAAATTACCTGATGAATATTTAACTGGCCTGTTCTGCAGACATAGACAGAGAGAGCGAGAGCACTGTGACTCACTGTATGTGTTCCAGAGGATGTAGAGGGGCTGGATGGGGTCCTGGTGCAGCTTGAGGTTGTCCCACAGGATCTGGATCAGTACGTGTTTACTGTCCTCCGACATCCAGTGACGAGGAACCTGACGAGGGCCGAGGGAGAGGGAGGCACTGTGAGTCAGTCTGTCAAACTAAAACCTTCTATTCACTTAATTTAACCTGTAAATGGGCCCATTATTATTACAAAATTCATCAGTATTTGTTTTTAAACATCACAACAATCCAGGTAAGTTTTCTCTTCAATGTCATGACACAATAGGAATTTATAACTGTGATGATTTACTATTTTTTCTGGGGAGTGCACAGAAACATCTGCATGGTTTTTTATTTTTTCAATGAAGATCTAAAAAATTGAGGACAATTGAGCTTTAAATTGAAATTACAGGTAAATCCACAGTCTGTGTAGCTTCCTGTATAAAATCTAACAATCAACAACGACGCCTTAAAAACTTGTTTTTGCTGAACTTCAGTGGTTTTGTTCTTCTTCAAGTGTCTGACCTGGGAGTCCCTGTTGCAGTGCTCCGAGGTGAGAATGAGACCGGGTAAGTTGCTGGGCAGGTCCAGCCGTCTGAAGTACCAGACCAGGTTCCAGTAGATGATGGGATGATGGTCCACCATGTCGGCCTCAGTGATCACCGGGTCGCCCTCGTTCTCCAGAAGACTCTCCAGCTCCTTCCACAACACCAGCGGGCTCAGGTAGGGAACCGTCACTGGCTCAGGGTTGTGGAGCCGCCACTCCATGCTCAGTGGATCCTGGGAGGGACAACGATGATAGAAGTTAGATTTCTTACTGCCATGAGCAAAGTAAATGGGGTGGGTGGGTGACAGGAGTGAGCTGAATGATTTGCTGTTGAGCTCCACAAAACGTATAGGTGGGAATGTGTACGTAAAGTAAAGTATTTGTCACTTCAGTTGCTAAAGAAAATAGTCTGATTTAGGTTGCACTGCTTTGCATTTTATTGTCAGGGTTCATAGCTCTCGTATGAAACTTGTCTTGAGACCAACTCATAGTTTCTTAGTCTTTAACGAGGACTAGAGTAAAACTCAACTGCACTAAATGACTGAAATAGTTGTGTTGAGACATACCGTGGTTTCATTGAGACGGCTGGGCAGGCTGCCTGACGTCGGCACACAGCGGTTAGGTCGGGATGCTTGGTCCATAGGACCAAAGGCGCTGACGCTGCGGGCCATGGGCGCTCCGGGGGACAGCGCCCCCTGCCGGCGCTCTGGGGGGATATTGATACCTTGAGTCCTGGTTGATCGCGTCCTGAGAAGACACAGAGAGGACTGTCAGCTTGTAACACCAACACACAACTCAGCTCACAGTCACAACAACAACATTTAACAAATCACAAGAAGCTGCAGCTTTATTTCTGTAAAAAGGTGTTTTCAGTTAAACGGTGAATGAAAGTGTGGTGTCGTTGTACTTTCTGCTTGTGTGCAGAAATATGCACACATGCATTTCTTTTTGTCACTTTTATAAATGATCTCAATATTGTGGAACTGGCTGCACATGCATGACGCCCAATTTCCACTCCTCAGTTGCATAAATGGACGTAGCGACGCCCTTGAACATCTGTATCCACTGCTCATGACCTGTCAGTGAGAAGACGGCCAACAGGAAGTGCAGGTTCACTGATGGCATTGCATCGGTGAGATTCTTCAACAGCACCAGAACAGCTGTGACTACACACGACGTTACCCACGGCTCCTACAGCCAGATACCACAAGTTTTATCAAACAAATCCAAGCAATCATCGTGTTGATATCTCAATCATAATTTATTGAACATCAGACGGATGATCAATGAGTAGTTATAGAGGGCCTTATAGACGTTCATGGTACAGGACTCAGGTTGTGAGGACTGAGGACACGACGAGGCCTGAGACTTCTGTCTA